>NW_028176390.1:0-65000 GCF_949987555.1 Borostomias antarcticus
GCGCTTTACTTATGAGCTCAAAGCCTTCCTTTAAAAGGGCTTCGTAGCGGTCAATGTCGTCCGGGCAGCGGAAGTTGAATGCGGTAAAATTGTCTTCAAGATCATGGCGGGTAATATTGACGTCGTCAGCCTCAGGAATACTGGGGATGCCTTTTAACATGCCTTTAGTAGATGGTGTAATCAGGATTTCTGGTAACTTCTGATCTTGTTTTAGTCCTTCCGGCAGCCGGCTACCACCAAAGTCACGTTGACCATTGCTGTATGAACGCCACATGGAGCCGGTAATGTATTGGCGACAGATCGCTTCAACCATAACTGGTCTGGCTTTTTGTACAATCCATATCAATGGGTGAGGGGTGTCTAGGACATGGCTTTCAGCAAGGCCGTGCTCTTTAAATAGGTGGAACCAGTGATTGGATATCGCATTGAGTACTGCACCTTTGCCTGGAACACCTTTAAGGCCTCCTTCTCCATGCCAGATGCAATCAAATGCACTGATACGGTCGGAGATAACCATGATCGCCAATGGCGCATCCGGAGCTACATCGTACCCTCTTTCTTTTATCAGGCGTTGACTATCGGACTCGGTAAGCCAATAAACTGATCGGACTTTACCAGAATAAATGGGCAGATTGGTTCGGATTGGGAGATCGTTGTTAACGGCTAATACCTTATTAGCAAGAATCATTGCAGCTACCTGTTGAATATTCCCGGCGATTTGAATTGTCTGTTTGTGTTGGATAATTGCGATGGCATAACTATTTATGGTTGATTGCAGCATAGCTATGCAAAAGTTTTCATAATGTCTATTGAGCACTATCTTTGTAGGTAGTGGTCGTAGCTATGATGCTGTGTAACCTTTTCACAGGGAACGGCTCATTGCTGCTTGAATCTGTACAGTCCTTGAACACCCTATAGCTAGAGAGGTGTTACCGTGTATGTTTAAAGCAGTAATAATAGCAAAGAATCATTATTAACTGCATATGGAAAACAGGCAAAGCGCTTCCTGATTGCCATCTAACATAAGCCTTCTCCTCGTCTCAACTTACGATCACGGTTTTCCTCGTAGTAGGATGTGCGTCATGGCCAAGAACAAAATTCAGTTTCAGAAAGGCACGAGTATTGTGGAGTTCTTTCAGCAATATGGCTAGAAACACCAATGCTTGGACCAGTTGTTCAAATGGCGGTGGCAAGATTGGTTTTAATATCCACAGTGTTGTTGCTTGGAGCATTGTACTCTAAAAACCCGTTAGCTCTACCAGTGCAACGGCTGCTGCTGTCGGATATCATCGAGAAGTGGCACAATTCTGGAAGTTAGCAAACAGCCATTTACCACGTGGTTTCTAGACATGTTTTTTATGACTCATACCAAGAATGGCATATCGGCCCTTGTGCTCTCTAGACAGCTGGGAATATATTTAATGCTGTTTGGCGCTTGAAGCACAAGCTTATGCAGGTAATGAAAGAACGGGATGACAGCCGTCCATTGCAGGGACGTGTGTAGATGGATGATTCCTACTGGGGTGGTGAAAAACATGGAGGCAACCTGGAAAGAGGTTCTGAAAACAAACACCCATTTGTTGCCACCGTACAAACCAACGAGGAAAACCACCAGCTGTATATGCGTTTCTGCATGGCCACCAGTTTCTAGGAAAAGGAGCTGGAACTCTGAACGCAAAAGTATTGCGGTGATCACACCTGCTGTGTTGTCAGTGATGGCCTCGGTGCATTCACAGGAATAGCCGACGCCGGGCACCAATACACCGAAGTGTGACAGGTGGTGGTCACGAATCGATGGCTAATTAGTTGTTTAACGTGAGTTCAACGAGATAATTCTTTGCGCTACATAAGATTTAGCTTTTTTGTACATATTCATGTTACAGGGAAAGAGTGATTTGAGAACTTTTCAAAAAACATAACTATGACTCAAGCCATTACAAGCCAATGGCTGTAGCCAAAACTGAAGCGTCTAACTAACGTTAGTTATTGGTTTTACGATATTATATAGCCATAAAATTGTCTCTTTTTCGTTACCTGATATATCGAAAACCATGAGGTTTTAGCTGGTGCATTGTCGTATCAAAAGGACCACCCCCCAGCTTGTTTGTACATATTACTGTTACAGAGAAATAGTTCTTTGAGTACTTTATTGGCTGGCAAAGGCTCTGAAGTAGACATTGTGCACTTTTCAAAAAACATCACTATGACTCAATCCCTAAAAATCCCAAGGCTGTAGCCAAAATTGAAGCGTCTAACTCATGTAATTAACGTGAGTTCGATGGTGAAAGACAGATGAGCCTCAGCAACGTAGCTATCTTTCTAATACCAAACCATAGATAACGAACTAGAGGCTTACGTGTCTGTTGTCAGTGTATTCTGTGCTGAGGTTGATTTTTGCATAACATTGTGGATCACAATGGCATAGACAACTCATCTGTCATTCTAAAAAGCCTCCAGTTATATCCAGACTATCGCTCAGTGGGATAATGACCATCATCATCTATTTCCATTTATAGTGCCTGTCGTAATTTCAAGCACTATTACTAGCGACTGATCACACAACATAAATCATACTATTTCCAGAGACTAGTATCCTACGATCGCTTTGTAAAACTCATGAAACAGGCTTTGATACCACTGACGGTTTATCTGTAGTCTCAGTGCATGGGGCAATCCACGGGCCTGTCATTCCTTGATTCAATGCCTATCGTTGTCTGTGACAACCATAGGATCAACACACATAAGGTCGTAAGTGAAGAGGCTAAACGGTGTGGAACATCTACAGGTTGGGAGTTTGGTTTTAAGTTAAACCTTATCATTAACCATCTCGGAGAAATTCTATCATTCTGCCTGACAACGGCTAACACTGATTACCGTAAACCAGTACCATATCCCATCGAATAGTTAACTGGTTGGATTTATAGAGACAATGGCTATGTCTCTGAGAAGTTGCAAGCTGGTTGCAGTAGAAAGGCCTGAATATAGTAACTAAGTCAGGGAAAATATGAAGCCAAAAGAGCTGAAGGCCATTGATAAAGTGATGTTGAGGAAACGGGCAATAATAGAAAGCGTAAATGAACAGTTGAAGAATATTTCGTAGATCGAACATCATCGACACCGTTCACCATTACTCTGCTGTAAACCTGATGGCAGGATTGATTGCCTATGCACGGAAGCCTAGAAAGACACATATTGATGTTTCGGTACTAACAGAAGGTGTACCAATGCTTTTTGAGCGTCGAACTCACGTTGCAGATTGCTATCAATTCAACCTGTGCTTTGATTTGAAAGCAATGTTATTGAGGCTTGGTTACATGGCTGTTCGAACTTGCCTCATGCCAGCAAGCTCCTCAAGCTGGCTAATGTACGGTGGTAATTAGGAAGCGCTTTGCTGGCTAGGTTGCAGATTGTCAGATGATAGAAAGACAGGTCTTGTCTCTTAATAACTGTTTGTTATGAGCCGTAGAAAGGAGCACCGAGAAGCGACCACTTGGAGTCCTTGTTTGAAGGGAGGAGTGAATTTTTTATGCACAAATGTCAAGCTATTGACGTGTATTTTCCCCCAGAGGCATAAGTTACTGATTTTGTGAGTACTTATCATAAGTCATTGAAAAGTAAAAAGAAAAAATAGGTCAAAAAATGAACAGTTTGATAAAAGGGTAGTAATCATCGGTATTTGTGACGGGTTGTATTGGGTCATCCACAAACTTATCCACAGATTCTGTGGGTAAATCAAAGTTCAGCCATGTTGGTAGCCTGTCCTTTATACAAAGTGCCATTCATTCCAAGATATTCTTAAGGAAAAAGATATAGCTGCCGGTTCATAATACTTAAGGCTTGAGGCGAGGTATCTAATCACATAGTGGGTTACAAACGGTTTCCTGAGAAAACGGGAGATAAAACATTGGTTGAGCTATTACGGTTACGGGCCAGTATCATTATCATTCTTTGATGATTTTGAGTTGCACTTATAGGCAAGTGAGTATTGTGGCCGCAGGATTTTCAAGGTGGCTAATGTGATGCATTAACAGAGCTTCGTGGTGTATGTTACAGGAGCGAATATCTAGGAAGTGCTGCAGCAATCGGTAGAGCAGCGGTTCTTCTTTATATAGGTATGCAGGGTGATCCTGCCTGTTCACAACAACTGGGTATTTTGGGGAATCTGGTTGTTGCCTATCATGGAAAGTTAGTATTGGCCAAGGTCTAGGTTGTAATATAGCAGATGCTGGCGCAGCAGCTGGTCAATCAATTGCAGGTAAGAGCGCTGCTTGGGCAGGTTATTCTCAATCAGGGAAGGCCTGTTCAGGTGTTGAGCGGCCCACAGCCAGAAGATGTACTGCGTGAAGTGCTTGACCCATTAACAATTAGTCAAGCGTATATGATCAGTCAGCAGGTTGAAGTGCTAATGACAGAAGGGGAGTCAGGACAGGCGCTAGACTTTCTCCAGAATATTCTAAAAAATAGCCAGACAATTATGCACTGCAAGTACTTCAGGTTAACTTGCTGCTGGAGTTGGGACGTATTGCTGAAGCTCGGCAGCTTATCTCTGTATTACCTGCTGATGTGGAAGGGATTCCCCTGTCCGAGGCTAAACTGTCTTTTCATGAGATGGTTGAGGGTGTTCCGTTTCGAAATGAGTTGTAGGCTCTACTGACTGAGAATGAAAATGATCATGAGGCTCGTTACCAGTTAGCAATTCGATTGGTGATTGCGGATGAAAATGGAAATGCGTTGTGGCAGTTACTAGCCATTGTCAGTCTAGATCGTGAGTTACGGGAAGCTGGTGCAAGGCTATTAATGCTGGAGGTGTTTGATCAGCTTAAGCATGGTAACGCAATCGCCAAACGCTATCGTGGCAAGTTGTTTAGTCTGATGCACTGATTCGTAGGGCTACAAAGGCACCAAGACACAAAGTTCAAAAAATTCCTCTTTCGTGTCTTGGTGCCTTTGTGATTCACAATTATCAAGAAAGCACTTTTTCTGGAATTACTACCTAGAAACTGGTTACCTCGGTTCTTTCCAGCGCTTCCTCGCTTATTCCGCCAAGATACTCCATCAGTTCATCAAGCATCTGTTGCAGTGTCAGCGTCATGATGGAAAAGTCAGCATCAAACTGTTCGACTGCGGTTTCTACACTTACTTCATCAAGCTGTTCCTGAATGGAATCGTTAAACTTCAGTTTGCGAACCACCAAGTCATCTCCCAGTACAAAGCTCATGGCATCATTCCAGACTAATGCCATCTTACTGACTTGCTTGCCAGTTTGTAGATGAACCTCGACTTCTTTACCGACCAGCTGCTGTTTGCTGACCTTCACCTGGCTTCCTCCATAACCTGGCCCACGTAATTCGCACTCATCTCCGAGAATTAGCCTGTCAGGCAACGGTATTTCTTGGGCAAGCCAGCGAGTCATGGTGTGTGAGGGCATGTTCTTGAGAGGTTGGTTTATAATAGGCAGGCTGCCAAGGCATTTGCGAAGACAGGAGGTCAACTCTTCCGCTTTTTTAAACGAAGAAGCATCGATAACCAGCCACCCTTTTATAGGATCAATATAGGCAAAGGTATTCTGGCAGCGAGTGAAAGCTTTTGGCAGTAGCTCCATAAGAACATCTTCCTTTAATGCTTTCTTCTCTTTGCTGAAAACTTGGCGATCCTGTTCCTGCTCGATTTGATCAACTAGCTCATTAACTGCGTCACGAATAACGCTGTTTGGTAGTATTTTTTCTTCCTTGCGGGCTGTAAGCATAATGAAGCCATTTCCAGCATAGGTCAGAAGTTCACCGTGCTTGCCCAGAGGTGGAACCCAACCATAGGTACTAATGTCCTGGCTGCCACAGCTACGGAACCTCTTTTCACGTAGCTTTTCTTCAATGTCTGTAATAGGTGTATTAAAGGGTTTGGTGAATCGATAAAAGATAAGGTTTTTGAACCACATGATCGTTCCTGAATCCTGTTATTGGGAAGTTAGGCCATTTCCCATGTTCTGGGGCTGAACTTCCGGCTCGCGCTCTTTTTGAGCTCTAGGAGGCTGTCTAAGAATAAGTTGTCCTACGTGGCAACTGCTCCTGTGTTGCTCTAGCTCTGTACACATGCAGTCGTACGGAAACAGTGAATTGGTATAAAAATTAGCTTTTGTTAGGCAATCAATAGAACCACTAGTCACATCACAAAATCGAATCTTTATCTTCAATTTCCTGTCTTTCTAGCTATGGGAACTATTCTTGGCAGCCTAATTGGCTGTTGGAAACGCACATGGTAGCAAACCATGACCGGGAAATAGTTACTGGCGTTAATAAAGAAAAAGTGGGTATTAAAAAAAGTGTTTAATAACGGTTGCGTATCAACAGTTTAGCTGCTTATAATTCTTCGCGTTGTTGAGATGAGCTATCTGGAATATTGAGAGATCAAAGCAAACTCTCCAATAAGTCTTAAGGGTGATTAGCTCAGCAGGGAGAGCGCTTGCTTTACACTCAGAATGTCGGTGGTTAGATCACGTCATCACCAACCAGTTCTAGGGATGTTGTTATATCCAATGTTCATGTAAAACTGCAGTTGTTAGAAGTCTGCAGTTGTTTATGAAGGCAGCGGACTGGTAGTTCAGTTGGTTAGAATGCCGGCCTGTTACGACCAGAGGTCGCTGGTTCGAATCCCGTTGGTTCGCCATCTCTATTCTGCGTAAGATGTGAACAGATCTTGATATCGAGGTGAGTTCTGGTAAAGTATCCCTCCAGTAACGACGGTGGGAACACTGAAGTTTATCGGGAAGAGGTTTATGCGGACCGGTAGTTCAGTTGGTTAGAATGCTGGCCTGTCACGCCGGAGGTCGCGGGTTCGAGTCCCGTCCGGTCCGCCATTTATCTTTTTAAAGTTTATTTTGGGTGGTTAGCTCAGCTGGGAGACCGGCTGCTTCGCGCGCAGGATGTAGGTGGTTAGGTCACAGCATAACCAACCAGATTCAGCAACATTTGTTGTTACGAGTGATCAAAAACTTGGCTTTCATTTTATGAAAGCAGCGGACCGGTAATTTAAGTTGGTTAGAATGCCTGCTTGTCACGCCGGAGGTCGCTGATTATAGACTAGTACGGTCAGCCAATTTTGTTCTTGTGAATAAATGGCGTTAATTTTGGCGGTTAGCTAGGCTGTGAGAGCGAATGCTTTACACTCAGAATGTCTGCGGTTCGATTCCGTCATCACCATCAAAATTCAACGACATTTGTTGTTACTGAGTGACCATAAACTGAAGTTTCGGTTTATGAAGCAGCGGATCGATAGTTCAGTTGGTTAGAATGCCGGCCTGTCACGCCGGAGGTCGCGGGTTCGAGTCCCGTTCGGTCCGCCATTAAACAAAACTGCCACGCATAATACTGTGGGAGTTTTTTCGTGCAAGGTTGAGGGTAGTTTTACCTACGCATATGACTACTTGGCAATAGGCTACTGTTTGGTTTTAATTGTTTTTGCAGTGCCTGACTTTTCCTGATTACCACTGTTCATCAGCCAGCTTAAGGAGCCTTTCTGCCATGGGGCAGGTTCGTGCAGCCATGTAACCAAGGCTTGACACTATTGTTTTCAAATCAATGCGCCGGTTGAATCGATAGAAATGTTCAGCAAGGTATCTTGGCAGATGCTACTGGTTGATTGTGGTAGTTGCCTTTCAGAGAATGTTTGACGTCTCCGATCATGGTGCTGACCCGCGTGTTAGCCATCGATTAGTGGCCACCACCTGTCACCAGTGCTGTATGTAGGTGTCCGGTGGCGGCTATTCCTGTGAATGCTACGAGGACAGCACTTACAACACAGCAGGTATGATACCAGAATGCTTTTGCGTCCGTAGTTACAGCTACTTTTCCCGGGAACTGGTGTCCATGCTGACACGCATGTACGGCTGGTAGTTTTCCTTTCTGGTTTGCACGGTGGTAACAAACTGGTGTTGGTTTTCATAACCTCTCCCTAGGTTGCTTCCATGTTTTCACCACCCCAGTTGGCATCATACATCAGACATGTCCCTGCGGGGGACGGCTGTCATCACGTGCTTTCATTACCTGCATAGGCTTGTGCTCAAGCTCCAAGCGGTATTATAGGAGATTCCCAGCTGTCTCGAGAGCTCCATGGCATTTATGCCATTCATGGTCTGAGTCATTAAAAACATACCTAGGAACCAAGTGGTAAAGGGCAGTTTGCTAGCTTACATAATGGTGCCGCTGGTACATGATGTCTGGTGACGGTAGCGGTTGCACTGGTAGAGCTCACTGGTTTTTAGGATGTAATACTCCTGACAACAACACAGAGGACATTAAAACCCATTCAGCCACCGGCCTTTGAAAAACTGGTCACGGTATTGTTGTTTCTAGCCATATTGCTGAAAGAACTCCACAAGGCTCATGCTTTTCTGGGACTGCATTTTGTTACAACAATGCAGCCGCTAGGACATCATGGTTTTCGATATATCCGCTAACAAAAAAAAAGAGATGGTTTTATGGTGGATAACGTCGTCAAACCAATCACTCCATAACACCGTCTCTTGTGAACGCATTCTACGGTAATATCAGTGATTATCATTCTTCTCATCAGTTTGTGATCATTTGGACGCTATCATTCAGCACCCTGAGTCCACTCTCCAACAAGAGCATGGCACCATGGAACATGACAGTTCAACGAGATAATCCCTTGCGCTACATAGGATTAAGCCTTTTTGCACATATTCATGTTACAGGTAAATAGTGATTTGAGTACTTTATTGACTGGCAAAGTCCCAGAAGGGGGCATTGGGCATTCTTCAAAAAACATCGCATGCCTCAAGCCCTTAAAATACAATGGATGTAGCCAACATTGAAGCGTCGCACTCACGTTTAAGAGCTATATCCAGACTGAAGGTAACGAAGTGTTGAGCTTTTTCCTCCAATAGTATCTGGATAAGCAGGTCAATTATGAGTCGCAGCAATCGTCGGTAACTGGGAGCTACAGTTAGCAGAGAAATCACGTCAGGAAAAATACCGTCCGACAACTGACCAGCTTATTTGGTTTTGTCGTAGTCAGGCGTCGCAGTTACAGCCAGCGGAAGCAATACAGCGTGTTTCCGCTGGATGCTCAGTTAAACCTCAATACTGACCAGTGCTATGATGGCATGAGTGGAAAAATTGTCAGTGATGTGATGGATCGCTCTTATGATCGAACGATTAAACGACAGGCTATGCAACTGGTAGCTGGTACGGCTCAAGACTTTGAGGCTTTTTACGCAGGGTGTTGTTCCATTGCTATGACGCTCCATTCATTAGTTCTGCATGATTACGTAGGCAAGAGCATTCCTTATGGAAGTTCCAATACGCCTGCCAATCTCCACTTGAATCCAGTGAGCGTAGCTTCAATACAGCCTATGCCCCTTGCAAACTCCACTTTGGCCAAGCAGATCCATACGGTCATTGATCACATGGCGGCAAGCTCTCTACATGACTCCACTGGCAATCTGATAGCCAGCATTCAGCGTCTTGTCATAGCAGAGCCTAGGACGTTTTTTTGAAGATAGTCTGCACACTTATCAGTGGCCTTCCGTTTTGTCAGACTTATCTTGCTTGCACTTTGCCTGATTCCCATGGTCACCTTGTCAGACTCTCCCATGAGTATCTTCATGGACCGTTCTGCCACCCAGCTTTCAATAGTCTCATACCAATTGTTGTGTAAGCAGTGACCGGCTTACCACAGATATTCAAGTACATGGAGAAAGTTCATTATGATGGTTGCCTTAACCCTATTATTTTTCATAATCACGGTAATCAGTTTTCGCTGATGCTGGTGCCCATCAATAACAATAACCATCTGCCGTTTCTGCTCAGGATATCGCCTGAGCGCTTCATCGCAAGATTCTTCTATTACGTCTCAGGTTCTCTTGCTACACTGCCCAGCACTTCCTTATTCTTGACTGGAGGACGTAATTTAACAGCGTTGTCGTTCCTCAGATCCATATCCATGACCGATTCTACCGTTCGAGGATTGGGTCTTACCGTATAAACGGTGGCTATCTGTGCCATTCGTTTGCGATCTTTCTTCTTTACCGGACTGAGTTTGGTTTGCAGCGTATCCTGACTCTTTTGCGCGTTCTTCCGGATTGCTTCCCTCAACCATTCCTGTCGCATCACTAGGCCATTACCGTCAAAACTGATGATCTTCTGGTCTTATGTTTGCTCAATCCCAACCTTTCGCTGTTCGTGCAATGTTGAGGTTCTTTAGATACGACAATGCTGCCGCTCAAACATCATGGTTTTTGATATATCCGGTAACGAAAAAGAGACGATTTTATGGTATTAAATGTCGTCAAACCAATAATTCCATAACACCGTCTTCTGTGAACGCATCCTGCGCCCATACCATGATTATTCATTCTTCTCACCAGTTCGTGATAATTCGGACGCTATCATTTAGCACTTTGAATCCACTCTTCAACAAGAGCATGGAACCATAGATAGCTATATCTAGACTGAAGCCAATGAAGTGTTGCGCCTTCTCCTACCATGGGAGGTATCTGGATAAGCAGGCCAATGACGAGCCGCAGCAATAGTCGGTACTTGGTAGCGACGGTGAGCAGAGAACTTACGGCAGGGGAAATACCTCACGACAATTGACCAGCTTGTTTGGTTCTGTCGTAGTCATGCGTCGCAGTTACAGCAGCGGAAGCAATCCAGAGTGTTTCCGCTGGATGCTCAGTTAAACCTCAATACGACCAGTACTCTGATGACATGAGGGGGAAAATTGTCAGAGATGTTACGTATCGCTCGGATGATCGAACGATTAAACGACATAGTTATAATTACCATGGTATGGTTGGAAAACGATAGGTTATGCAACTGGTAGCGGATACGGCTCAATACTTTGAGGTTTTTACGAACAGCTTAAGGTTGGGATTGAGCAAACAGAAGACCTGCAGATCCTCAGTTTTGACGGTAAGGGCTTGGTTATGTGCTAGGAATGGTTGAGGGAAGCAACGGAAGAGTGCGCAAAAGAGTCAGCAGAAGCTGCAAACTAGGCTCAGTCTTGGAGAGAATAAAGATCGCAAACGAATGGCACAGGCAGCCACTGTTTATACAACGGTAAAACTAAATCATCGAACTGCAGAATAGGTTATGGATATGGATCGGAAGAGCGACAACGTTGTTAGATTAAGGTGAGTTAGACTCTCCAATTGTGGCTACAGCCCTTGGATGTTAATGGTTTGAAGCATAGTGATGTTTTTTGAAAAGTGCCCAATGGCTCCTTCGTAGCCTTTGTCAGCCAATAGGAATACTCAAATCATTCTTTTCCTGTAACATGGGTATGTACAAAAAGGCTGAAACTTATGTAACGCAATGGATTATCTCGTCGAACTCACGTTGAATACTTATGTCATGGCGTCTGCCAATACAGGTTGAGAACTTAATAGCTGCTGGTTAAAAACCAGTAGAAAGGCGTAGTCTGCTTTTGGGCGACTATATTGTACTTACAATCGTGAGATAAATAATAATTGATCAGTAAACTATCGTGTGTTTGACGAGATAATCCATTGCGTTACATAGGTTTCAGCCTTTTTGTACATATCCATGTTACAGGAAAATAGTCATTTTAGTACTTTATTGGCTGGCAAAGGTTCAGAAGGAGCCATTGGGCACTTTTCAAAAAACATACTATGTCTCAAGCCCTTCAAATCCAAGGTTGTAGCCAACATTGCAGCATTTAACTCACGGTAAATTACGTCCTAACACTAGGAATAAGAGAGTGCTGGCCAGTGTAGAAATATGGGGGTAAGCCATGATAGAAGAAGCTTTCGATGGAGCGCTCAGGCGAGATCAGGAGCAGAAACGGTAGTGGTCATTGTTATTGATGGGCACTCGCATCAGCGTAAATTGATTACCGCGATTATGAAGAAGAAGATAGTTAAGGCACCATTATTATGGACTTGATCCATGTACTTGAATATCTGTGGGAAGCAGGTCACTGCTTACACAACAAGAGGTTTAGGCTATTGAAAGCTGGTAGGCAGAACGGTCCCTAAAGATACTCAGGAAAGAGTCTGACAAGGTGGCTAGGGGAATCCGGCAAAGTGCGAGCAAGAGAGGTCCTCCAAAACTGGAGGCCATTGATAAGTGTGCAGACTATCTTCAAAAAAAAACGCCCATGACTCTGATATGACAAGGCTTGGATGCGGGCTATATGATTGCCAGTGGGGTCATTGAGGGAGCTGGCCTCCATTTGATCAATGACCGTATGGATTTGACCGTAGCAAAGTGGAGTTTGCAATGGGCAGAGGCTGTGTTGAAGCTCAGCTCACTGGATTCAAGTGGATATTGCCAAGCGTATTGGAACTTCCATAAGTAATGCTCTGCCTTTGTAATCATGGAGGACGAATGAATTGGACGTCATAGCAAGGGAACCACACCAAATCAAGATTGGAGAAGTTTCAGTAGACTCTTAGAGTGAAGTTGCTCCTACCTGCAATGATGTCGTATCTGATCTTGAAAAATGGTACTTACGAGTTTTATAAACACCGAGAATGTCATACTAGGCAAGTTATCCACATAACCCTCTGGGGAAAGTGTAACTGCATCCAACGCTACTATTGCAAACCTTGTGATGGCACATTCAATGCTTTCAGTGGAACCATTTTGGCAACGCTTTGACACCATGATAGGTGGGCAGTTACCCTGCTGTATGACTCAATCTATGACACTTAGGCCAGCAGCCACAGATAGTGAAATTGGCTTGGAAACCTCGTTTCGCTGGCGTCATCACTCTCTTAAAGTGATTAAAAATTACTAGGCAGAAGAGTTAAGGGGTACCACTGAGCTTGATGAAACCTTTCTCCGTGAATCATTCAAGGGCCGTAGAAAAGATATGCCAAGGCCTTTGTGAAAACGCGCCAATGACCTTGTTAAAGCCAGAAAAATACCGGTTATGGTGGCTCGTGACCGTAACAAGAACACCGTTGATGGTGTCTTGAGAAATGAAAGTGCAACTGAGCTGTGCAGGCACTTCAATGGACGTATATTGATGCAGGCTATGGTCTGCGCGGATGCTCATCTGGTACACTAGAAACTTGCAGACATACTGGGGTTTTAGTTTAAACTGCTGGTTACGTCAGCAGGCCAGCATGTCATAGGAGGTATTTAACTGTGGTTTGACGCTTCAATTTTGGCTACAGCCCTTGGACTTTAATGGCTTTAGGTATAGTGATGCTTTTTGCAAAGTACACAATGGCTCCTTCTGAGCCCTTGCCGGCCAACAAAGTACTAAAATTATTCTTGTTCTGTAACATGAATATGTACAAAAAGGCTGCAGCTTATGTAGCGTAAGTGATCATCTCGTCGAACTCACGTTATTTACCATATCCAGCATGTAAATTCTTGCCATAGCCACTTTAAACGCTGGATAGACGGTGTATTGCACGTAGTTGCAACCGAGTACTAGTCACATTATCTGGCATGGAGGAGAGATCTGACAGCAGCTGTAAAGCTAACTACCGGTCGTTTGATTATTAGAATAACTGAACACTGACGTCACCAACCAGTAAAGGTAACTGAACAGACCTGAGTCATATAAAAGTCAGCTCATATTAGGTTTTTAAGACACAAAACGACAGTTGTTCACTGTCATACCTCAGTAGTTCTAAAGCAGTGGACACAAAATTATAGGAACAACGGCTTTAGCTCTCAGGGCAATCCAGAGTGTGATAAAGCTTTGTACAACAAGCCTCTGGATAATGTAAGCCTTTGGTATTACTATCAGCCAGAGAAATCAGAGTCTACTGAAGTAATCATGTTGCTCATCCCAATGGCGCTTATGGACCACAGAGTTTTTTAAACATTTTTTTATGGGATATGCATCTCTTCCAGTTATGAAGAGTTCATCAATATGTTTGATTTTGAGCCATAATTATCAGGACTATAACTTGCCTGAGAGTGCCTTGAACCAGAGGTTGGTTTTTTCTGTTCAGTGTTCCTGTCAGGCCTATAAAACTTGGAATAAAGCGCTCCTTAAAAGCAGCAACTACTATGGCTTGGTTTCCCAATCATACTGTTGCTAGAGTTCGGCCACTATGTTACTGGACACCGTTATTGGACTGCACACTATGACTCGTTTGGTTGCACCATTGTCAGGGATGTTTATTTTCGCGTTGGCTAGCGGATACCTCATGACACTAATTCCATTAAGAATCAATGCAGCAGATGGCAATGACTTTATGGCCGGCTTAATGGGAACGGTTTACTATTTGGGATTATTGGCAGGCTCATTCCGTTCAGGAAACATTGTCAGTCGGGTAGGCCATATTCGTTCCTTTTCCTGCTTTATGGCGTTGCTTTGTGCCAGCGTTTTAAGCCTTGCCATCTCAGAAAACATCTCCGTCTGGCTTCTACTGAGATTTATAAATGGCATGGCGGTAGCCGGAATTTTCGTGGTTGTTGAATCGTGGCTGCTCTGTGAAAGTGATAGCTCAAACCGAGGAAGAGTGCTCTCTTTCTACATGGTGTCATTGTATGGAGCTAACGCTATTGGCCAGCTTTTTGTTGGCTTTTTGGACAGCAGCAGCTTGACTCCATTCATTCTGATTGGTATTCTGTTGTCATTGTCCATTTTCCCCCCAGCCATGACTAGGATGCCAACGCCTGAAATCCAAGAAGCGTCGTCCTTGGGGTTCAAAAAGCTCTATGAACTGACACCTTCTGGAGTGCTTGGGTGCTTTGCTGGAGGTTTGGTGTTAGGCGGCCTTTATTCAATGCTGCCTATTTACCTAGCAGATCAAAGTGGGGGTGATGATCATACCGTAGCTCTGTTTCTAGCAGTCACCATGATTGGCGGAATGGCATTACAATTTCCGGTAGGTTATCTGTCAGACATTATTGATCGTCGGAAAATGCTTATTTCTGTGGCACTGGCAGGCTGTGTTGTCTGTTTTGCTCTGATACTAACACCTGAAAATAGCTGGCTGAACTTTCCTCTCTTATTCCTCTTTGGTGGAGCCACTTTTACTCTTTACCCATTAGCCATCAGTCATGGGTGTGACCACATGCACCCGGATGATATCGTTGCTGGCACCCAAGGGCTGTTACTGGCATACAGCTTTGGTGCCTGTATAGGCCCCGTAATGGCATCCCTGTTTATGGGGCATATACCGGAAGGACTTATGTTCTACTTTATCGCCATTATGGGCATTACCAGCGTATTTTTCCTGATTCGAATGGCTTATCGTCCTGCGATTTACTCCAGCGACGAACAACCATTTGTACCGGTACCTCGGACCACGCCTGTCGTGGCGCAAATCGACCCTCGCTCTGAAGCTGAAGAGTTACTGGGTACTGAGGAAGCGGCCAAGTCAGCAAGCTAACTCTCCAGATAACCATGTCAGCATCAATGGCTTTGGGTGTGGTTTCCTTGCTACGACGTTCCATTAATTAGTTCTCCATGATTACGAAGGCGAGAGCATTCCTTATGCCTTATGGAAGTTCCAATACTCCTGTTAATCTCCACTTTAATCCAGTGAGCGTAGCTTTAACACAGCCTCTGCCCCTTGTAAACTCAACTTTGCTCATAGGTCAATACGGTTATCGATCCAACGGCGGCAAGTTTCCTCAATGACTCCATTCCCAATCTGATAGCCAGCATCTAGGACCTTGTCGTAGCAGAACCAAGGACGGTTTTTTTGAAGATAGTCTGCACACATATCAATTACCTACAGTTTTGTCAGACCTTTCTTGCTGCACTTTGCCTGATTCCACGAACACCTTGTCAGACTAACCTCTTAGTATCTTCAGGGACCGTTCTACACACAGCTCCCAATAGCCTCATCACTCTTGTCGTGTAAGCAGTACCCGGTTTTCCACAGATATGCAAGTACATGGATAAAGTCCATGATGATGGTTGCCTTAACTCCCTTCTTTTTCATAATCACGGTAATCAGTTTCCACTGATAAGCAGTGCCCATACATAACAATAACCAACTGCCGTTTCTGCTCCTGATTTAGCCTGCCAGCTTATTCGAAAGCTTCTTAGATCACGGCTTCCGCCTCTCTTTCTACACTGGCCCACACTCTCTTATTCTTGGCGTGATTACGTAATTTAACAACGTTGTAGTTCTTCCGATCCATATCCATGACCGATTCTGGCGTTCGAGGATTTGGTTTTACCGTATAACCTAGGGCTATCTGTGTCATTCGTTTGCGATCTTTCTTTCCTCTAGGACTGAGCTTGGTTTGCAGCTTCTACTTACTCTTTTGCGTGTTCTTCAGTATTGTTTCCTTCAACCATTACTGGCGCATCACCAAGCCCTTACCGTCAAAACTGAGGATCTGCAGGTCTACTGTTTGCTCAATCACAACCTTTAGCTGTTCGTAAAAAGCCTCAAAATCTTGAGCCGTATCCGCTACCAGTTACATAACCTGTCGTTTTCCAACCATACTTGGGCAACTCTCACGGTGTGGTTTAATCGCTCAATCATAAGAGCTATCTATCACATAGCTGACAATTTTTCCCCTCATGTCATCAGAGTACTTGTCAGTATTGAGGTTTAACTGAGGATGTGCGGTTTCCTTGCTACGACGTCCTATTCATTAGTTCTCCATGATTCCGAAGGCGAGAGCATTCCTTATGTAAAGTTTCAACACGCCTGCCAATCTCCATTTGAATCCAGTGAGCGTAGCTTCAACACAGCCTCTGCCACTTGCAAATTCCACTTTGCCTAGGTTAGATCCATACGGTCATTGGCCAAATGGGGCAAGCTCCATCAATAACTCCACTGCAATTGGATAGACAGCAATCAGCACCATGTCATAGTAGAGGCTGAGACGGTTTTTTTGAAGATAATCTCCATACTTATCAATGGTCTTAAGTTTTGTCAGTTCACTCTTGCTCGCACTTTGCCGGACTCCTAGGGCACCTTGTCAGACTCTTCCATGAGTATCTTTAGGGACCGTTCGGCCTCCCATTTTCAATAGCCTCATCCACTTTATTGTGTAAGCTTGGATCGGCTTTCCACAGATATTCAAGCACATGGATAAAGTCCATAATGATTGTTGCCTTAACTACCTTCCTTTTCATAATCCAAGTAATCAGTTTCCGCTGATGAGGGTGCCTATCAATAACAATTGGTGTGTTTTTTTAATATGAAAATGCACCGCTCAAGCATCATGGTTTGCGATATATCCGGTAACGAAGGATAGACGGGTTTATGGTTATATAAGGTTGTAAAACCAATAACTAATATGAGTTCGACGCTTTAGTTTTGGCTACAGGCTTTGGATTTTAATGGCTTGAGGCATAGTGATGTTTTTTGAAAAGTGCTCAATGGCTCCTTCAGAGCAGTTACCAGCCAATTAAAGTACTCAAATCACTTTTCCCTATAGCATGAATATGTACAAACAGGTTGAATCCTATATAGCTCAAGGATTATCTCGACGAACGCACGTTAACTAACATGAGTTAGGTGCTTCAATTTTGGCTGTAGCCCTTGGATTTTAAGGGTTTTAGGAATATGGATGTTTTTTTATAAGTGCCCAATGGCTCCTTCTGAGCCTTTGGCAGACAATAGAGTACTAAAATCACTATTTCCCTGTAACATGAATATGTGCAAAAAGGCTGAAGCCTATGTAGCGCAAGGGATTATCTCGTTGAACTCACGTTAAAACCGTATCTTTTTCGTTACCTGATATATCGAAAACCATGATGTTTTAGCGGAGGCATTGTCGTATCAAAAGAGCTGCACTAAAAAGACTCAAAGTTTTTAGCCGTATCTGCTATTAGGTGCATAGCATCACGTTTTCTAATCATGCCTTGGCAACTATCATGATGTCGTTTAGTCGTTCGATCATAAGAGCGATCCATCATATAGCTGACAATTTTTTCTTCATGCCATCAGAGTACTGGTCAGTATTGAGGTTTAACTGAGCATTCAGCGGGAACACGCTCGATTGCTTCCGCTGGCTGTAACTGTGACGTCTGACTACGCCAAAACCAAACCAGCTAGTAAGTTGTCTGGAGGTATTTTTTCTGCCGTAAGTTCTCTGCCTACGTTGCTACCAGTTCCGACGATTGCTGCGGCTCAGCATTGGCCTGCTTATCTAGATACTCTTGGTAGAGAAGGCGCAACACTGCGTTGCCTTCAGGCTGGATATAGCCACCTATGGTGCCATGCTCTTGTTGGAGAATGGATTCAAGGTGCTGAATGATAGCGTCCAAATGATCACGAACTGGTGAGAAGACTAAATAATCGAGGTTGTTGGCGTAGAATGCGTTTACAAGAGACGGTGTTATGGGATTATTGGTTTGACGACGTTATATCATCATAAAGCTGTCTCTTTTTCGTTACCTGATATATCGAACACCATGATGTTTTAGCGGTTACATTGTCGTATCAAGAGAGCCTCACCCAAACTATTTTTGAACGAAGGCCTGAAATAGCTGACTTACGCTCTTTTCAGGCTCATTTTAAGACTGTAAAATACTTGGTTGTAAGGTAGTTTCAAATAGAGGGACTTTTACTGTTGTGTGGTGGTCTATGGATGGATTTCGGCCTTGTGAATATAAGGTGGCATTAGCAGTATTACGCAAGATTCTGCCTTTAGGAGTGAACTGATGATTACCGGGAGCCTAGTGGCAATTGTTACCCCCATGTATGGTAATGGTGAGCTTGACTGGGATAGCATGCATGCACTTGTTGAGCATCATATTGACCAAGGAACAGATGGGATTGTTGTGGTAGGTACAACTGGAGAGTCAGCTACTCTGACGGTGCAGGAGCATTGTGAAGCCATTAAACACATGGTGAATCAGGTGAATGGACGAATTCCTGTGGTTGCTGGAACCGGAGCAAACTCAACTGCTGCAGCGGTTCACCTGACGGCAGAAGCGAAGGCTATGGGTGTTGATGCTTGTTTGCTGGTGACTCCTTACTATAATAAGCCTACTCAGGAAGGGCTTTTTCTTCATTACAAAACCGTTGCCGAGTCGGTAGCCATTCCCCAGATTCTCTATAATGTTCCCGGGAGATCTGTTGTGGATCTGTTGCCAGAGACAATTTGCCGGCTGAGTCAGTTGGATAATATTGTTGGTGTTAAGGAAGCCACTGGTATTGTTGAGCGTGGCAGGCAAATTCGTGAGTTGTGTGGTGATGATTTTGCTATCTACTCTGGCGACGATGCCATTGGTATGGAGTTAATGCTACAGGGAGCAAACGGTGTTATCTCTGTGGTTAATAATGTGGCTCCAAAGCTAATGCATAAATTGTGTGTTGCGGCTATAGCTGGTGACCTCGGTGCAGCGGAAGCGCTTAATGCACGTGTAGAAGCATTAAGCGCTAAGCTATTTCTGGAGGCGAATCCGATTCCAGTAAAATGGGCATTAAAGGAAATGGGGATGATCAAGGACGGTATTCGTTTGCCATTGACTACCTTGTCAGAGTGTTATCACTCTGATGTTAGAGGTGCGCTGCAAAAGGCGGGGTTAATTTGATGGTTCTAGGCCAAAGGGTTAGTAGATTGAAGAGGCACACTAAGTTGAGCCTGACAATGGTTATCGGTGCGGTGGCCCTGACTGGGTGTGCCAATCCTTTTGGCCGGGAGGGATATTTACGGGATCGGGCCGGGGACTACACCGAAGCGCAGTCTTCAAAACCTATTAAGCTTCCAGAGAATGTCAAGTCACGTGAGCTGGGTGATATGATGGTGATTCCTGAGGTCGGCAAGACCAGTCAGGAGTTGTCCAGAGATTTCGATGTTCCAAGGCCGTCCCAACGTTTGATGATAAAAGATGGTGATTACTACAGTCTGGAGCGTAATGGTCCCCAAGAGTGGTTGTTTGTCAACAGAGGGGCTGTAGAGGTTTGGCCAAGAGTCCTTGCCTATATTGATGAGTTTGGTGTTGGCATTACCACCAAAAATCCGGCGGGAGGGATTGTTGAAACCGATTGGAATGCCTTTGGTAATGATAAAGATCATGGTGTGATGTATCGAACACTGGCCAAACTATTTGGTGTCGATGATCTTGATCCAATGGAAGATCGCTTCCGTTTTGAAGTACGCAGTGGATTAAAGGATGCTTCTACTGAAGTGCATGTGTATCATCAGGGGCGTCCACTGTCCAAACAAGGAAAGGAATCAGCATCTCCATTGAAATGGAATAGTCAGGGGGGCCGGAGTAAGCGTCTGGATAATGTGGTGCTGGCTGAACTGCTGGTGTTCCTAACCAGAAAGGAGGCTAAATCATCAGTATCTCTTCAGGCTCAGAGTCTTGATGTAGGCTCACTGGCTGAGATGAGGCGGGATGGTAATGGTAATCCTGTGTTAACTATTCGTGGCCTCTCTTATGCAAGAGTGTGGGATGCGACTTCTAATGCCTTGGATAAGGCGGGTCTGAAGGTGGTGGATAGAAACCGCTCTGCTGGGCTATTTTATCTGGCCGATAGTGTTCCTAAATTGCAGAAACCAGAGAAGAAAAAGAGTTTTTGGTCAGGCTGGTTCAGAGATGATGAAGAGGAAACCGAAGTTTCTGATGAAGCTAAGACGCTGACAGTAATGGTCAGAAACTATTATGAAGTTGTTCAGTTGTCTGTAGAGAAAGACGTGAATACATCGGCGCCTGCGGATGTGAGTAAGCGGCTTCTCAAGGTGATTCAGGAAAACCTTCAATAAAAAAAGCAGACTGTAAGTAAACTCAACTCGTGTTTAAGCTAGTAGTATTTTCTTCTTGGTGATTTTTCCAGTCTAATCAATACTTCCTTTGGATTACTGAGCTTCCTACTTGCGGGCAATAAAAGTATTTTTTCCGCAGCCTATGGTTCACCAACACCTTTTTTTGAAAAACGATGTTACGCCGACCACTCTACCAAGAGGTTTTGAAAATATTGATTTTGCAGGTTACTGCACATCATGCGGAAAATAACTGTGAATGCATTAGATTATTGTGACTGTCATTTTTACAGCAGAGATGTTCTGTTGCTGAAGCTGCGTGGCTGCCCGGTGTGACCAAAGATGCTGTATGTGAGGTTACACCCTTTTAAAGATGGGTGCGGCTCTTTTGATATGACAATGCAGCCGCTCAAACATCATGATTTGCGATATATTCGGTAACGAAAAAGAGACTGGTTGATGGTATATAACGTCGCCAAACCAATAACTCTATAACACCGTCCCTTGTGATGCATCCTGCGCCCATACCATAGATTATCCATTATTCTCACCAGCTAGTGATCATTTGGACGCTGTCATTCAGTACCTTTAATCCACTCTCCAACAAGAGCATGACACCATAGAGAGCTATCTCTAGACTGAAGGCAACGAAGTGTTGCGCCTTTTCCTACAATGGCATCTGGATAAGCATGTCAATGTTGAGCCACAGCAATCGTCGGTAACTGGTAGCTACGGTGGGCAGAGGAATCACGTCAGGAAAAATACCTCCTGACAACTGACCAGCTTGTTTGGTTTTATTGTAGCCAAGCGCCGCAGTTACAGCCAGTGGAAGCAATCCAGCGTGTTTCCGCTGGATGCTCAGTTAAACTTCAATACTGACCAGTACTCTGATGGTATGATGGGGGAAAATTGTCAGCGATGTTATGGATCGCTCTTATGATCGAACGATTAAACGACATCGAGAGGATTACCACGGTATTTTTGGACAACGACAGGCTATGCAACTGGTAGATGATACGGATCAAACGTTGAGGATTTTTACGTACAGCAAGGTTGGGATTGAGCAAACAGAAGACCTTAGATCCAAGGTTTTGACGGTAATGGCTTGGTGATGCGCCCGGAAGGATTGAGGGAAGCAACTAGGATAACTTACAAAATTGTTAGCAAAAGACGCAAACCAGGCTCAGTCAGGGAGAGACAGAAGATCGCAAATGAATGGTACAGGTAGCCACCGTTTATACGGTAAAACCCGATCATTTAACGGCAGAATAGGTCATGGATATGGATCGGAAGAGCGACAACATTGTTAAATTACGTCCTCCCTCTAGGAATAAGAGAGTGTTGGCTAGTGTAGAAAGAGAGGCGTAAGCCGTGATAGAAGAAGCTTTCGAGGAAGCGCTCAGGCGAGATCAGGAGCAGAAACGGCAGTGGGTCATTGTTATTGATGGGCATCATCATCAGCTGAAACTGATTACGTGTATTATGAAAAAGAAGGGAGTTAAGGCAACCATCATCATGGATTTTATCCATGTACTTGAATATTTGTGGAAAGCTGGTCACTGCTGACATGACAAGGAGGGATGAGGCTATTGAAAGCTGAGTGGCAGGACGGTCCCTGACGATACTCAGGAGAGAGTTTGACAAGGTGGCCCAGGGAATCCGGCAAAGTGCGAGCAAGAGAGGTACTCCATACCTAGAGGCTATTGATAAGTGTGCAGACTGTCTTCACAAGAATCGTCACAGGCTGTGCTATGACAAGGCGCTGGATACTGGTTATTCGATGGCCAGTGTGTAACTGAGGTAGCTTGCCATTATTTGATCAATGATCGTATGGATCTAACCGTGGCAAAGTGTAGTTTGCAAGAGGCTGAGGCTGTGTTGAAGCTACGCGCACTGGATTTAAGTGAAGATTGGCAGCGTATTGGAACTTCCATAAGAAATGCTCTCGTCTGTGTAATCATGGAGAACTAATGGATGGGACGTCGTAGCAAGGGAACACACTCGTCTGAATATAGCTCTCTATGATGCCATGCTCTTGTTGAATAGTTGGTTCAAGGTGCTGAATGATAGTGTCCCAATGATTACGAGCTGGTTAGCAGAATAGATAATCTTAGGGTATTGGCGCATGATGCATTTACCATAGACGGTGTTATGTCGTTATTGGTGTGACGATGTTACATCATCATAAAACCGTCTCTTTTTCGTTACCAGATATATCAAAAACCCAGATGCTTAGCGGCTGTATTGTCGTATTAAAAGAGCCTATCAAATTGTTATGGATTGGCCACTCATCAGCGGAAACTGATTAACGTGAGTTAGACGCTTCAATTTTGGCTACAGCCCTTGGATTTTAATGGCTTGAGGTATAGTGATGTTTTTTGAGAAGTATCCAATGGCTCCTTCGGAGCCTTTGCCAACCAATAAAGTACTCAAATAACTCTCTTTCTGTAACATGAATATGTACAAACAGGCTTAAGCCTATGTAGCGCAAGGGATTATCTCGTCAAACGCACGTTGATTACCAAGATTATAAAAAAGAAGGGAGTTAAGGCAATCATCATCGTGGGCTTTATCCATGTACTGGAATATCTGTGGAAAGCTGGCCACTGCTTACATGACATGGGAGATTTAGGCTATTGAAAACTTGGTGTCAGAACGGTTCCTGAAGATACTCATGGGGGAGTCTAACAAGGTGGCTAGGGTAATCAGACAAAGTTCTAGCAAGAGATGTCTGACAAAACTGGAGGCCATTGACAAGTGTACAAACTATCTTCAAAAAACCGTTCCAGCCTCTGCTATGGCCAGGCTCTGGCTGCGGGCTATCATATTGCCAGTGGAGTTATTGATGGAGCTTGCCGCCATTTGATTAATGACCGTATGGATTTTAGTCTAGGCAAAGTGGAGTTTGCCATGGGTATAGGTTGTGTTGAAGCTACGCTAACTGGATTCAAGTGAGATTGGCAAGGTGTATTAGAACTTCCATAAGGAATGCTCTCGTCTTCGTAATCATGGAGAACTAATGGATGTGGCATCGTAGCAAGGGAACCACACCAATCTTCAATGATCACAATTTTATCACTGACCAGTGCTGCATAAATTACAATTGGCATAATGCTTACACAAAAAATAGGTACTGATGCGCTAGCTCCTAGCTTTATTGAAGTATCAATAGTTTTCTGGATTTAATCAGGCCTCCAGATAACCGCTGAAGATATACATCATCATGGTTAAGGTCACTCCACAGATAATTACACACAACCGATGTTAACATAACGGCAATAAAGGTACGTGGAATGCAGACACAAAGCAGATCCATATAATCAACACCAAACGGTTCTAGGAAACCATTGAACACAACCACTGCGGCTGAAATCGGGAAGCAGTGATCGCTACCTGAGATGCGATGACCGAAATACTTAATGGCCGCTATGGACGTACGCCACTTTCCATGACAACTGCAGCAATTACAGGCAATGTTGAATAGCAGTACGACCAGTATCTGCCAGTAGAGTCATACACTAGGTACTTGCAGGAGTCAGAAAGGTGAAATGTTGCTAGCGTTTTCTAAGTAATGTGAGTTCGGCGAGATAATCCCTTGCGCTACGTAGGCTTCAGTCTTTGCGTACATACTCATGTTACAAAAAAAGAGTGACTTAAGTACTTTGTTGGCTGAAAAATGCTCAGAAGGAGCCATTGCGCACTTTTCAAAAAAATATTAATATGTCTAAGTACCTTACAATCCAAGGGTTGTAGCCAAAATTGGAGTGTCGAATCCCCGTGAAGTAGCTTATCTGCACTATAAACCAGATAATCTAGCCAGCCAGCTACTTTAATTGTAGCCACAGCCACAATGACTGAACTGATATTTAGGGTTACATCTCCGGTGATGGTCCCTGACTCAGTCCAAGCCTTAGCGTCAAAGCCACAACACCAACAGTATCAGCGAAGTGAATACCAATACTACCCAACGTAGCCCACAGGAAAATAAATGCCAGTGCAATACCAAGTTGTAACCATCCCACGAAAGATACCATGAGAAATCAATCTCAACAAGCTCAAGTCCATTGGTAGATAACTTAAGATAGCCTGAAAAGCTTAGAGAAGAGCCAAATCGGGCACAATACTATCTTAACTGTAGACCCAAACCTTTGAAAATTTCCAGTTTTGATAAACATGCGTTTAGGATACACATTGCCATTACGGACACGTTACAAAGCACAAGTTTATGACCACACGCCACATTAACATCAGTCTGGTGGAGAAAACTTGATGCTATGAATAGTGTCTGGAACATCTGGCACTAACATTGACGGGTAATACCACGCTGCCAAGCCAACAGCAGCTAAAGGCACAAGGGGGGTATACCTATTAAAGTTTTGAGGTCTCATGATCTGATAAAAGGAAGATATACTAGGAACCCCCAAAAAAACTAAGCTAGGTACTAACCATGAAAATGCTCTCTCTGTAGCAAATACAATAACCTCACTTTTGGAGCGAACAGATGCTTCGGCAGCTTGACACAGGTTTTCCGTGTAAACACGAAATTTATTAGTATTAGGGACTTCTTTTACGACTTTCTTCCGGATCGTTCTGATTCTCTCTATAGGTTTTATAGCTTCTCTTTTTATGCCCCACACACCGTACTCACGATATTCATAAAGAAGTTCTTTCTCATGCCTCTGCACAAGGACTTTTTTATTTTTTGTCCCTCCCTCATGTAACGTTACTTCACAATAATTCCAAGACAAGGGTATCGGTCCAGTTGAGAAGTAGCCCTTCCTGTCAACCCTGACAATTTGTCCACTTCTGAAAGAGTTCTGATTAGATATTGTTTTGTTCCAATGAAAGAGGAAAGTCCGATCGGATTCCTCATACCTGCCTGTTCTTTTAAAATAATCAGTCTGCTCAAACTCAACAGGGTGGGTTATACCTGTGACCAGTTTCTTAGTTGCGTAGAAAAATTTATAGAGAATGGCTATTGGAGAGTTTTTATATTTATTTTTAGTATGTTTTTTTCTATCCTCGTAGTCATCGACTATCTCATATTCACCAAATTTGCCATAAATGTTACTCTCATCGGTTATTTCATATTCTTCTACCATTTCATCTTCACTCTCACTTGGATCGTCATCTTCATTGTCATTTGTAAAATCTAATGCCAGCATAAATGGTTTGACAACATCAATTACCACTAATTCATGTTCATGAGTACCGGCCATTTTATTTGCAATTTTTCCAGTTTCAGCTCCTAATCGTTTAACACGTAATGGGTGATTATGATATTTGCTATCGATAGCCCCTGGGCTCAGAACCTCAGAGCCGAGTTTGAAATCACTTATAACATTTTTAAAGACAACTCCCCATAAATTGAGCACCAGAGCATCACTGCCTGTACTCTCTTTAAGCATATTATCGAAAGTCCCTAACATAACACTATCCATATATCGTAAGTAATGCTTTCCTCTTCGAACCGGGTCAATCACGTGGTGGTTAATTGAATCCTTCCATGCTAGGCAAAACCGATAAAATGGAACTAGCAGAGAACCAACCATTAAATCAGAAAAAATATACTGTCCAGCTCCAATCATGTCAGTCAAAATTGAAGAATTAGATTCCCCTCTAGATTTTATCAACTCCTTATAATTATCAATTTCATCTTTTTTTTTCTCTTTTTCATGATATTCCATTTTTGAGTATTCATCGAAGCCATCATAATCTTGAGAAAGCAAGCTAAACAAATCGTCAATTTCATGAGAGTTTTGTTTAAGAGTTTCGTAGTCCAAGGAATTGGTTGTTTGACAATAAATATTTGTGCCATACATGCTTACAGAAAAACAAAAAAAGAAATAAAAATAGCAGCGGATATTCCAGCGCATCTTCATTCCATGCCTCTCAATATAGACAACTTATTGGATATAGATCACTGTTTATAGATAAAGAACCCACAGTGATACCATACTTGGCAAAAGTTCAAGAGAATAAAATGCAAATCAATCGTTCGTGAGACATTTTTCAAGTAACAATGTTCCTAATAACATGTTTATTGAAAGTAATTTAATTGGGTGTAGTTCTTTTGATACGACAATGCAGCTGTTAAAACATCAGGGTTTTTGATATATCAGGTAACGAAAAAGAGACGGTTTTATGGTGATGTAACATCGTCAAACCAATAACTCCATAACATCGTCTATTGTTAACGCATCTTACGCAATACCATCGATTATTCATTCTTCTCACCAACTAGTGATCATTTGGACGCTATAATTCAGCACCTTGAATCCACTATACAACAAGAGCATGGCACCATATAGAGCTATATACGGACTGAAGGCAACGAAGTGTTGCGCCTTCTCCTAAATGGGTATCTGGATAAACAGGTCAATGATGAGCCGCAGCAATTGTAGGTAACGAGTAGCTACGGAGAGAAGAGGAACAACGTTAGAAAAAATACCTCTGACAACTGACCAGGTTGTTTGGTTCTGACGTAGTCAGGCGTCGTAGACACCGTCAGCGGAAGCAATCAAGCGGTTTCCGATGGATGCTCCGTTAAACCTAAATACTGACAAGTACTCTGATGGAATGAGTGGAAAAATTGTCAGTGATGTGATGTGTCGCTCTTAGGATCGAACGATTAAACGACATCGTGAGAGTTGCAAAAGAATGGTTGTAAAACGACAGGCTATGCAACTGGTAGCGGATATGACTCAAAACTTTGAGGCTTTTTACGAACAGCGCAAGGTTGGTATTTAGCAAACAGCAGACTTGCAGATCCTCAGTTTTTACGGTTGGGGTTGGTGATGCGCTAGGAATGGTTGAGGGAAGCAACCAAGAAGAATTTGCAAAAGAGTCAGCAGAAGCTGCAAACTAGGCACAGTCCGGGAGAGAAGAAAGATCGCAAACGAATGGCACAGGTAGCCACCGTGTATACGGTAAAACCCAATATCGAACGGCAGCATCGGTCATGGATATGGATCGTAAGAGCGACGACTTTGTTAAATTCCGTCCTATAGTCAAGAATAAGAGAGTGTGGGCTAGTGTAGAAAGAGAGGCGGAAGCCGTTTATAGAAGAAGTTTTCGAGGAAGCGCTCAGGCTAGGTCAAGAGCAGAAACAGCAGTGGGTCATTGTTATTTGTGGGCACCCTCATCAGCGGAAACTGAATACCTAGATTATGAAAAATAAGGGAGTTAAGGTAACTATCATAATGGACTTTATCCATGTACTTGAATATGTGTGGAAAGCCTAGCACTGCTTACACGACAAGGAGGTGATGAGGCTATGGAAAGCTTGGTGGCAGAACGGTCCCTGAGGATACTCAGGGAGAGTCTGACAAGGAGGCTAGGGGAATCCGGCAAAGTGCAGCAAGTGAGGTCTAACAAAACGTGAGGCTATTGATAAGTGTGCAGACTATTTTCAAAAAAACCGTCCTAGGTTCGGCTATGACAAGGAGCTGGATGCTGGCTATCCGATTGCCAGTGGAGTAATTTGATCAATGACCGTATGTATCTAACCGGAGCAAAGTGGAGTTTGCAAGGGGTAGAGGTTGTGTTGAAGCTATGCTTACTGGATTCAAGTGGAGATTGGCAGGCGTATTGTAACTTCCATAAGGAATGCTCTCGCCTTCGTAACCATGGAGAACTAATGAATGTGGTGTCGTAGCAAGGGAACCACACCCAAAGGCATTTCGCTGAAGGAATGACGTTTTGCAGGCCTTTTCTCTCTGGCAAAAGCAGTGTGAATACTGTCAAAGCTCAGAGCCAGAGGTTATCCGCAAGCCCTGCTACGGGAAAAAAGGTTGTCCAACGACGGATAGTGAGCCTGACCATATGTAATACCATGTACAAGCAGCTTGCTTCGTAGCATGCGAGAAGTTCGAGGATGTATAGGCTTCACTGGATTATTTGATTCTTAGCACGAACGACCTGAATCAAGATAATCTCACTGCAGGTAAATTGTTGTCTACCTATAAGACGTTGCACCGTGTTGAAAGAGGATTTCTATTTCTGAAGAGTTCGTATTTCCTGTGTCGTCCCTTTACCTTTAAAAGCCTGAACGCATTGAAGCGCTGCAGATGGCATGTGGTGCGGCTTTTTTGATACAACAACGTAGCCGATCCAACATATGGTTTTCGACATATCCGGTAACAAAAAGGAGCGGTCCTTGTGATGCTATCACGTTGTCAAACCAATAACTACATAATACCGTTTATTGTGAACGCATCCTACGCCAATACCCTCAATTATTCATTCTTCTCACCAGCGCGTGATCATTTGGACGCTATCATTAAGCACGTTGAATCAACTATTCAACAAGAGCATGGCACCATAGAGAGCTATGTCCTGCCTGAAGGCAACGAAGTGTTGGCCTTCTCCTCTATGGGTATATGGATAAACAGGCCAATGATGAGTCGCAGCAATCGTTTGTAACGAGTAGCGACGGTGAGCAGAGAAATTACGTCCGAAAAAATACCTTCCGACAACTGATCAGCTTGTTCGGTTCTGTCGTAGTCAAGCGTTGCAGTTACAGCCAGCGTAAGCAATCAAGCATGTTTTTGCCGGATGCTCAGTTAAACCTCAATACTGACCAGTACTCTGATGGCATGAGGGAAAAAATTGTCTGTGATGTGATGGATTGCTCTTATGATCGAACTTTTAAACGACATCGTGAGAGTTGCCCAAGCATGGTTGGGCAACGACAAGATATGCAATTGGTAGGGATACGGCTCAAAACTTTGAGGCCTTGTATGAACAGCGAAAGGTTAGGATTGAGCAAACAGAAGACCTGCAGATCCTAAGTTTTGGTGGTAAGGGCTTGGTGATGCGCCCAGAATGGTTTAGGGAAGCAACTAGGAAGAATGCGCAAAAGAGTTAGCAGAAGCTGCAAACTAGGCTCAGCCTTGGAGAGAAGAAAGATCGCAAACGAATGGCACATGCAGCCACCGTTTATACGGTAAAACCCAATCATCGAATGGAAGAATTAGGTCATGGGTATGGATCGGAAGAGAGGCAACGGTGTTAAATTCTGTCCTCCAGCAAGAATAAGAGAGTGTGGCCAGTGTAGAAAGAGAGGTGGAAGCTGTGATAGAAGAAGCTTTCGAGGAAGCGTTCAGGCTAGATCTGGAGCAGAAACGGCAGTGAGCTATTGTTATTGATGGCACCTTCATCAGCGGAAACTGATTACCGTGATTATGAAAAAGAAGGTAGTTAAGGCAACCATCATCATGGACTTTATCCATGTACTTGCATGTCTGTGGACAGTTGGTCACTGCTTACACGACAAGGGGGATGAGGCTATTGAAAGCCTAGTGGCGGAACGGTTCCTGAAGATACTCAGGGGAGAGTCTGTCAAGGTGGCCATGGGAATAAGGCAAAGTTCGAGCAAGAGAGGTCTGACAAAACGGTAGGACATTGATAAGTGTGCAGACTATCTTCCAAAAAACCGCCCTAGGCTCTGCTATGACAAGGCGGTGTATGCTGGCTATCCGATTGCCCTTGGAGTCATTGAGTGAGCTTGCCGCCATTTGTTCAATGACTGTATGGATCTAACCGGTGCAAAGTGAGTTTGCAAGGGACAGAGGCTGTGTTAAAGCTACGCTCACTGGATTCAAGTGTAGATTGGCAGGCGTATTTGGACTTCCATAAGTAATGCTCTCGCCTGCGTAATCATGGTGTACTAATGAATGTGGCGTCGTAGCAATGGAACCACGCCTGGCTGATATAGCTCTCTATGGTGCAATGCTCTTGTTGGAGAGTGGATTAAGGTGCTGAGTGATAGCGTCATAATGATCACGAGCTGGTGAGAAGAATGAATAATCGATGGTATTAGCTGATGATGCGTTCACAAGAGACGGTGTTATGTAGTTACTGGTTTGACGACGTTTTATCACCATAAAATCGTCCCTTTTCCGTTACCGGATCTATTGAAAACTATGATGTTTAAATGTTTCATTGTCGTATAAAAAGAGCCGCACCAAATTTAATTCAATTATTAAACATATAGAAAAGATGCTAATTTAAACTAGCTGCGCTATCCTTTGGCGCCTTACAACCTCCCGTTCTGCACGTGCGCTGAGGATAATTACTCTTTATGGGTGTAAGAAAAAATAGCTGATAGAATGCACTTCATAGTTAAATAGCAAGGCAGAGGATCGATGGAAGCCACTAATCTCATTCCAGCTCCCGTATGGAGAAGAGCTGTAGCTATGTTATATGATTCTCTGTTAATTATGGCACTTCTGTTTTTGGCCGGTTTCCTTAACCTGTTTGTCCAGATTATGATTTTTGGCGAGGAACGGTTAAAAGAAATGACGGAACATGGTTATAGCCTCGGGGGGCCTTTTTTCTACGCAGCGCTATTTGTCATTGTTTCCGGTTTCTTTGGTTTTTTCTGGACTCGATCAGGACAAACCATCGGTATGCAGGCTTGGCGCATAAAGGTTGTGAGCCAGAAAAACTGCTTAATCACTCCAGCGCAAAGTGTTATCCGTTGTCTCGTAGCAATACCTGCACTATCTCTTGTTGGTATAGGACTTCTATGGGCATTTATTGATCAACAAAGACGGAGCTGGCAAGACATGTCATCATCATCCAGAGTCATTATGCTGGAAAAGCCAGCTAAAAAGTAAAAACAAAATTGATGTGGTTACTTTGCTACGACGCTAAATTCATTAATTCTCCATGATTATGGAGGCGAGATCATTCCTTATGGAGGTTCCAATACGCATGCCAATCTTCATTTGAATCTATGGAGCGTATCTTCAATACAGCCTATGCCACTTGCAAACTACACTTTGCCCTAGTTGTATCTATGCGGGCGTTGATCAAATAACGGCAAGCTAGCTCAATGACTCCATTGGCAATCGGATAGTCAACATCACGCGCCTTGTTATAGAAGAATCTAGGATGGTTTTTAAAAGATAGTTTGCGTACTGACCAATGGCTTCCAGTGTTGTCAGACCTCTCTTGCTCGCACTTTACCGGATTACTCTAGGCACCTACGTCAGACTCCACCCAGAGTATCTTCAGGGACCGTTCTGCCACTCAGCTTTCAATAGCCTCATCACCCTTGTCGTGTAAGCAGTGGCCGGCTTGCCACAGATATTCAAGTACATGGATAAAGTCCATGATGATGGTTGCCTTTAATACCTTCTTTTTCATAATCCCGGTAATCAATTTCCGCTGATGATGGTGCCCATCAATAATAATGGGGGTGGTGCTTTTGATACACAATGCAGCGCTAAAACATCATGGTTTGCGATATATCCGGTAACGAAAAAGAGACGGTTTTATGATTATATAATATCGTCAAACCAATAATTACATAACACCGTTTCTTGTGAACGCATCCTGCGCCAATACCAGCGACTATTCATTCTTCTCACCAGCTCGTGATCATTTGGACGCTATCATTCAGCACTTTGAATCCACTATTCAACAAGAACATGGCACCATAGAGAGCTATATCCTGACTGAAGGCAACGAAGTGTTGGCCTGCTCATCTATGGGTATCTGGATAAACAGGCTAAGGATGAGCCGCAGCAATCGTATGTAACGAGTAGCGATGGTGAGCAGAGAAATTACGTCAGCAAAAATACCTTCCGATAACTGACCAGCTTGTTTGGTTCTGTCGTAGTCAGGCGTTGCAGTTACAGCCAGCGGAAGCAATCCAGCGTGTTTTCGCTGGATTCTCAGTTAAACCTCAATACTGACCAGTACTCTGATGGCATGAGGGAAAAATTGTCTGTGATGTGATGGATTGCTCTTATGATCGAATAATTAAACAACATCGTGAGAGTTACCCAAGCATGGTTGGGAAACGACAGGATATGCAACTGGTAGGGATGCGGCTCAAAACTTTGAGGCCTTTTACGAACAGCACAAGGTTAAGATTGAGGAAACAGAAGACCTGCAGATCCTAAGTTTTGACGGTAAGGGCTTGGTGATGCGCCCGGAATGGTTGATGAAAGCAACTAGGAAGAACGCGCAAAAGAGTCAGCAGAAGCTGCAAACTAGGCTCAGCTTTTGATAGAAGAAAGATCGCAAACGAATGGCACCTGTAGGCACAGTTTATACGGTAAAATTCAATCCTAAAACGGCATAATTAGGTCATGATATGGATCGGAAGAGCGACATCGTAGTTAAATTCCGTCCTCCAGCCAAGAATAAGAGAGTGTGGCCAGTGTAGAAAGAGAGGTGGAAGCCGTGATAGAAGAAGCTTTCGAGGAAGCGCTCAGGTTAGATCCAGAGCAGAAATGACAGAGAGTCATTGTTATTGATGGCACCTTAATCAGCGGAAACTGATTACCGGGATTATGAAAAAGAAGGGAGTGAAGGCAACCATCATTACGGACTTTATCCATGTACTCGGATATCTGTGGATAGTCGGTCACTGCTTACACGACAAGGGGGATTAGGGTATTGAAAGCCGGGTGGCAGAACGTTCCATGAAGATACTTAGGGAGAGTATGACAAGGAGGCCATGGGAATCAGGCAAAGTGCGAGCAAGGCAGGTCCTCCAAAACTGGAGGCCATTGATAAGCGTGCAAACTATCTTCAAAAAATCGTCACAAGCTTTGCTATCACAAAGCGCTGGATGCTAGGCAATCCGATTGCCAGTGGAGTCATTGAGGGAGCTTGCACTATTTGATCAATGACCTTATAGATATAACCTAGACAAAATGTAGTTTGCAAGGAGTAGAGGCTGTGTTGAAGCTACGCTCACTGGATTTAAGTGGAGATTGGCAGGCGTACTGTAACTTCCATAAGGAATATTCTCACTTTCGTAATAATGGAGAACTAATGAATGTGGCGTCGTAGCAAGGGAAGCATACCAAAAGCAATTCAGCGTGTTTCCGCTGGATGCTCAGTGAAACCTCAATACTGACCAGTACTATGATGGCATGAGGGAAAAATTGTCAGCAATGTGATGGATCGCTCTTATGATCGAACTATTAAACGACATTGTGAGAGTTGCCTAGGTATGTTTGGAACACGACAGGCTATGCAACTGGTAGCGGATACGGCTCAAGACTTTGGGCTTTTTACGAACAGCTCAAGGTTGTGATGGGGCAAACAGAAGACCTGCAGATCCTCAGTTTTGACGGTAATGGCTTGGAGATGCGTCCGTAATAGTTTAGGGAAGCAACTAGGAAGAACGCGCACAAGAGTCGGCAGAATCTGCAAACTAGGAAGAACGCGCAAAAGAGTCAGGAGAAGCTGCAAACTAGGCTCAGTCTTGGAGAGGAGAAAGATCGCAAACGAATGGCACAGGTAGCCACCGTTTATACGGTAAAACTCAATCCTCGAACGGCAGAATCGGTCATGGATATGGATATGAAGAGCGACAACGTTGTTAAATTCCGTCCTCCCTCTAGGAATAAGATAGTGTGGCCCAGGCAGAAAGAAAGGCGGGAACCGTGATAGAATAAGCTTGTTAGTAAGCGCGCAGACGAAATCAGGAGCAGAAACGGCAGTGGGTCATTGTTATTGATGAGCACCACCATCAGCGTAACCTGAGTACCGTGATTATGAAAAAGAACGGAGTTAAGGAAACCATCATTATGGACTTTATTCATGTACTTGAATATCTGTGGAAAGCCGGTCACTGTTTACACGACAAGTGTGATGATGTTATTGAAAGCTGGGTGGCAGAAAGTTCCATGGGAATATTCATTAGAGAGTCTGACAAGGTGCTAGGGGAATCCGGCAAAGTGCTAGCAAGATAGGTTTGACTGGTGTGGTTCCATTGCTACAACGCCACATCCATTAGTTCTCCATGCCTTACGAAGGCGAGAGCATTACTTATGGAAGTTCCAATACTCCTGCCAATCTCCGCTTGAATCCAATGAGCATAGCTTCAACACAGCCTCTGTCCCTTGCACACTCCACTTTGCCACAGTTAGATCCATACGGTCATTGATCAAATGACGGCAAGCTCCATCAATGACTCCACTGGCAATCTGATTGCCTAGCATCCAGTGCCTTGTAGGAGCATAGCCATGGACGGTTTTTTGAAGATAGTCTGCACACTTATCAATGGCCTCCAGTTTTGTCAGGCCTCTTTTACTCGTACTTTGCCGTATTCCACTGTCCACCTTGTCAGATTCTCCCATGAGTATCTTCAGGTACCATTCTAGCATCCTGCCTTCAATAGCCTAATCCCCCTTGTCGTGTAAGCAGTGACCAGCTTGCCACAGATATTCAAGTACATGGATAAAGTCCATGATGATGGTTGCCTTTAATACCTTCTTTTTCATAATCCAGGTAATCAATTTCCGCTGATGATGGTGCTCATAAATAACAGTGACTCACTGCCGTTTCTTATCCGTATCTCGCCTGAGCGCTTCCTCGAAAGCTTTTTCTATCACGGTTTTCGTCTCTCTTTCTACACTGGCCAACACACTCTTATTTTTGGCTGGAGGCCGGAATTTAACAACGTTGTCGCTCTTCCTACCCATATCCATATCCATATCCATATCCATATCCATATCCATATCCATATCCATATCCATATCCATATCCATATCCATATCCATAACCATAACCATAACCATAACCATAACCATAACCATAACCATAACCATAACCATAACCATAACCATAACCGATTCTGCCGTTCGAGGATTGGGTTTTACCATATAAACGGTGGCTACCAGTGCCATTTGTTTGCGATCTTTCTTCTCTCACGTACTGAGCTTAGTTGACAGTTTATGCTGACTTTTTTGTGCGTTCTTCTTGGTTGCTTCCCTCAACCATTTCTGGCGTATAACTAAGCCCTTACCGTCAAAACTGAGAATCTGTAGCTTTTCTATTTGCTCAATCCCAACCTTGAGCTGTTTGTAATAAGCCTCAAAGTCTTGAACTGTATCAGCTACCAGTTGCATAGCCTGTCGTTTTCCAACTATATCTAGGCAACTCTCACGATGTCGTTTAATCGTTCGATCATAAGAGAGATCCATCACATCTCTGACAATTTTTCCCATCATTTCATCAGAGTACTGGTCAGTATTGAGTTTGAACTGAGCATATAGGTAGAAATACGCTGGATTGCTTCCACTGGCTGTAACTGCGACGCCTGATTACGACAGAACGAAACAAGCGGGTCGTTTGGTTTTAAACGCTTCAAATCAGAGAAAGCCACCATTGCTATTTAGCTTTGTCACATGATTCGAAAAGGACAATATGACCAGATGGTGACTGCTAATGTCTTGGAGTACTTTTACTCTCTGGGGGGTAGTTCTAACTGGAGATAGGCTTCTTTCGCCTGCTGGGAATAGATGCAACAGAACCAAAATAAGGACTTTTCATACACTTGTTTGTATATAAAGGTGACATATGGTTGTTACGTCTACTCATATCTAAAGATTTTGTAAGCGCCATGTATTTACCTTAACCCTTGGGAATACGGGAATAACTAAAGTTGGCACGCTAAATGGTAGATAAACGGTGTAAAATAAAATTGCTCAGTATTAGTTCTAGTACGGAAGCACTGGCCAAGGATGGCCATTATGGAAATAATAATAACAACTAGGAAATGCTGAGATTATCGCCCCGTTAACCGGGGCGTTCTTTTATCTGCTGCCTTGCCTCTGTTGTTGAATTCGTTCGCTTACCTACGTAATAATAACTGAGGAGGCACTATCAATACCTTTCTTTCCAATATACGATTCCGGTGATTCTATGACTGCGAGTTACGTTTGTAGATGGTTTTTCGGTATTATCTGTTGGTGCTTACAAAATAGGACTTTTAATTGGAGAAGGTTTGGTGAGTGCAATCCGTCCTCATAGAATTAAGTGTGGTGCGGCTGTATTGTTGAATAAAAAGAACCGCTCACATCTTTTTTCTCTCCCGGACTGAGCTTGGGTTGCATTTTCTGCTGACTTTTTTGCGTGTTCCTCCGTGTTGCTTCCATCAACCATTACGTGGGTATCACTAGGGCATTACCATCAAAACTGAGGATTTACAGGTCTTCTGTTTGCTCAATCCCAACCTTGCGCTGTTCGTAAAAAGCCTCACAGTCTTGAGCCGTATCCGCTAATATTTGCATAGCCTGTTGTTTCCCAACCGTACGTTGGCAACATCTCACGATGTCGTTTAATCGTTCTATCATAAGAGCGATCCAGCATATAGCTGGCAATTTTTTCTCTCATGTCATCAGAGTACTTGTCAGTATTGAGGTTTAACTGAGCTTCCAGCGGGAATACGTTGGATTGCTTCCGCTGGCTGTAACTGCCGCCTGACTACACAGAACCAAACAAGCTGGTCAGTTGTCTGGAGGTATTTTTTCTGACATAATTCCTCTGCTCACCGTTACCATTATTGCTGCGGTTTATCATTTAGCTGCTTGTACAAATACTATTGGAGGAGAAGGCGCAACACTTCGTTGGATTAAGTCTGGATGTAGCTATCTATGGTGCCATGCTCTTGTTGGAGAGTGGATTCAATGTGGTGAATGATAGCGTCCAAATGATCACGAGTTAGTGAGAAGAATGAATCATGGAGGGTATTGGCGTAGGATGCGTTCACAAGATACGGTGTTATGTAGTTATTGGTTCGACACGTTATATCACCATAAAAACGTCTCTTTTTCGTTACTGGATATATCGAAAACCATGATGTTTTAGCGGCTGCCTTGTCGTATCAAAAGAGCCGCACCCAATGCTTTTGGTGGCTGTAACTGCGACGCCTGACTACGACAGAACCAAATAAACTGATCAGTTGTCGTGAGGTATTTTTTCTAACGTGATTTCTCTGCTTACCATAGCTACCAGTTACCGACGATTGCTGCGTCTCATTATGGGCCTGTTTATCCAGATACCCTTGGAGGATAAGGCGCAACACTTCGTTGCCTTCAATTAGGATATAGCTACCTACGGTGCCATACTCTTGTTGGAGGGTGGATTCAAGGTGCTGAATGATGGCGTCCAAATGATCATGAGCTGGTTATGAGAATGAATCATCGATGTATTGGCGTAGGGTTAGGTCACAAGCGACGGTGTTATGTAGTTATTGGTTTTACGACGTTATATCACCATGAAACAGTTTCTTTTTTGTTACCGGATATATCGAAAACCATGATGTTTTAGCGGCTGCATTGTCGTATCAGAAGAGCAGCTGGCAAAGGCATTCAGGGAAATCATGATACAGCCCTTCCAGTACCGGATTAAGAGCCTAGATCACCTTGGTTTGGTTGCCACAACATGCTTGGAGCTAAAGATAGCTGAATATGTTAGTTCGACGCTCCAATTTTGGCTACATTCCTTGGATTTTAAGAGCTGTAGGTCTAGTGATGTTTTTTGAAAAGTTCCCAATGGCTCTTTCGGAGCTTTTGCCAGCTAACAAAGTACTTAAATCACTCTTTTTCTGTAACATGAATATGTGGGAAAAGGCTGAATACTATGTAGCGTAAGGGATTATCTTGTCGAACTCACGTTGAATATATCGATGCATGCATAATCAATGACTATGATGCACGGAATGTCGCTACCGGGCAGGCAGCTGTAGGAATGATTATGGTGTGGTTCCCTTGCTACAACACCACATTCATTAGTTCTCCATGATTACTAAGTGCGGGATGGTGGGAGAAACGTCCTCTATCAGCCGAACCACGGCCGACCATTCCAAAGGGTTATTGGTAAACGGATTTTTGCCATTTTCCAAGTAAGCTCTGCTGAGGGCATCGTAATCTACATGGTTATTGCCCACCGCAACCATCTTTTGTGTTTTATATCCACAAATGTGGCACTCGTCAATATGGTATACCGGTTGTTGCTTGAGCTGGTAAAATTTCGGAGTAGCTTGGTGGCGTTGATATTTTTGCCATGGTGCCCACTCTTCAAGATAGCTCTCTAGTTTAGTCTCAGAGCAGGATATCTCTAGGTTGACGCAAGCTCTTGCAATGTCCTTATCTTCAACATAAGCACACCTACGGAATAACATATTTTGCGTTGACCCAGGAAAGGTAAAGTACTTGCTTAATTCAATCCGGAAAGCCAGCTCAACCTCGATCTGATCCACCCAAGAGAGTGTTCGCATATGGACTCTGGCGATTTTTTTGACCTTATCCAGAATCATCATTCGCCGCCCAACCGCCCTTAATTCAGCGGGATCATTATTTTCCACAGCCATAGTTTCCGCTGAGGTCAGCAATTGCATAGTTTCCAAATCATCAAGGGCTAGGATTACACGGTCATCACAGGAACTTATGGCCTCGTGTACGAGGTTCAGGGCATCATCCCGAATTTGGTCATTCTCGGTGATTAACTCTATGACGCCAATAACCCGTTGAGCCAGTAAATGCTTGGAAGACTGATTCTGATAGTCTGCGGTTCCTGTCAATCGTCCCAAGAAAGCAATCAGGTCATCAGTCTGATCAGATCGGATGGTCAGTTCCGGTGTTTCAGCACGTGATGAAGCCAAATCCAACCAGAAGGTAAAAGCCTGCTTAAAGTTCTCAAACAGCTGTTCTGGATGTCCTGCACTTCTGGAAAAGTTGAATTGCATCCCGGGCGTCTGAACAGTGCGGAGCCTGTCTATCAACGTATCGGACAGTCCCGTATTTTCTAGGCTGATATGGCGTATAGTACCTGAGGATGTGTATCCCAACGTTGTAATCCAGTTAGGCAGGGCCGTCAGCCAGGTGCAGTTGTCAAGAGAAAGGTAGCTACCAAGGGAGATGTTTGCAGGCATGGCCGTCAGGCTAGTGCAACCGTTAAGATAAAGGCAGTTCCCCACGAAGAGGTTCTCTGGCAGGACCGTCAGGCTGGTGCAACCGTCAAAAAAAAGGTCGTTTACCACGGATATGTTCTCTGGCATGGCCGTTAGGCCGGTGCAACCTTCAAGAGAAAGGCAGCCATTCACGGATAGGTTCTCTGGCAGGGCCGTCAGGCCGGTGCAACCGTTAAGATACATGTCGCCATTCACGGAGAGGTTCTCTGGCAGTGCCGTCAGGCCGGTGCAACCGTTAAGATAAATGGATCTCCCAAATGAGATGTTCTTTGGCAGGGCCGTCAGGCAGATGCAACGGTCAAGATAAAGGTCGCCCAGCACGGTGAGATTTTCGGACAGGTCCGTTAGGTATGTGCAATCGTCAAGATAAAGGGAGCCCCCAACGGAGAGGTTCTCGGGCAAGGACGTTAGGCCTGTGCAACTGTCAAGATAAAGGGAGCCACCCATGGAGAGGTTCTCAGGCATGGCCGTCAGGCCGGTGCAACCTCTGAGAGAAAGGTCGACTTTCAAGGAGAGTTTCTCGGGCAGGGCCGTCAGGCTGGTGCAACCTACAAGAGACATGGAGCCACCCAAGGAGAGTTTCTTGGGCAAGTCCGTCAGGCTGGTGCAACCGTCAAGATAAAGGGAGCCACCCAAGGAGATGGTCTCTGGCAGGGCCGCTAGGCTTGTGCAACCGTCAAGATTAAGGGAGCCACTCAAGGAGATGGTCTCTGGCAGGGCCGTCAGGCTTGTGCAACCGTCAAGATAAAGGGAGCCCCCCACGGAGATGTTCTTGGGCACGGCAGTCAGGCCTGTGCAAGCTCTGAGAGAAAGGTAGCCCCCTACAGAGAGGTTCTTTGGCAGGACCGTCAGGCCGGTGCAATCGTCAAGATAAAGGGAGCCCACCACGGAGAGGTTCTCTGGTATTCCAGTCAGGCCGGTGCAACCTCTGAGAGAAAGGTAGCCACCTACGGATAGGTTCTCTGGCAGGGCCATTAGGCCGGTGCAATTTACAAGAGAAAGGTCGCCCTTAACGGAGAGGTTCTCGGGTATGGCCGTCAGGCCGGTGCAACCGTCAAGAGAAATGTCGCCCACCACGGAGAGGTTTTCTGGCATGGCCGTCAGGCTGGTACAACCTCTGAGAGAAAGGTAGCCCACAACGGAGAGGTTCTCAGGCAGTGCCGTCAGGCCGGTGCAATTTACAAGAGAAAGGTCGCCCTTCACGGAGAGGTTCTCTGGCATGGCAGTCAGGCTGATGCAACTGTTAAGACTAAGGTCTTCATAGACTTTGTAATGAACGTCATTTGAAAATTTCCCACAAACAATCAGCTCCTTCAAAGTGTGCGCGGAAATATCTTTTTGCAGCATTACAGAACGAAGCATTAATGGAGTTGCTTCCAACGAAGCTGTTTCAGAAGGCGGAATATATGTTGTTTCACCTTCATCTACATGATCACCATTCAGATCTGATGTTACATTAATTGATCCATAATGAGCAGGAGGTCTTATGTTGTTATCCATTATTCCCTTATTAATATGAGTAAAATGAAATGTGCGACTTTTCTTGCTTTCCCGAAAAGTTGAACATCTCATGACTTTCAATGGCTTCAGCCAATACGACCATATTACCAAATTATGGGAAACCGAGATAACGCCAAACTTACATGAGGTAGGCGGCAGATTAAGTATAACTATGTTGCGCTAACGTGCATTATTAACGATGTCACCGTTGGAAAGTCAGGGATTTTAAACTTTCATGGTTTCTAAAAAAGTTGAATATCGCGTGGGTAAGGTATGTTATGTGATGATTGACAACGTTTTAATTGGCTAAGTTCCACTATCCCACAGAAGACAACAAAACTAGCTATAAAAACGCTTAAAAATGGCATTTCCAAAGGTTCTGTTGCATCTATTTTCAGAAGACGAAGGAAGCCTAGCTCCATATAAAACTACCACGGCATAGAGTACAAGTACTTCCAGACATTAGCAGCCACCCTCTGGTCATATTGTCCTTTTCGAATCATGTGAGACAACTCAATTCCAACAAAGGTGTATTTTGCTGATTTGAAGCGTTTAAAACCAAATCTTGGTCCCGTTATCCGCTTTATACTTCGATGATCATGCTCAACAAGGTTGTTTAGATACGTATTCTGGCGAACCTTAACCTCGTGTTGTCCGGCTCTTTTCAGTTTACTATTCAGTGAATTCAGGGCGACGGTATTTGCACCGCTTTTATCAATAGTACCAGTCGGAACACCATTTTGAGCAATGGCTTTATTTAAAAATCTCTTTGCATTCTTTTGATCACGCTGCTTTGTCAGCAGGGAATAGATTGGTGCTAACGTACGACTATTGACTGCCAGATATAGGTAACCCAACTTGCCAGTCACTTTGATATAAGTCTCGTCCATGCCAAGAACGGTTACTCACTGAATGCCGTTTACGATGTACAGCTTCCAGTTTAGGAGCGTAGGGTAGGGCACCCACATTGATGGTTGAGGGGTCAACGTTAACTCCACGTTCTGCCAGAATTTCTTGCAGATTTTGATCACTGATGGCATAGGCAAGATACCAACGTACCGCTTGAAGAATGATATATTTGGAGAAATGACGTTTTTCAAAACTGAGCACGGGACCTCACTGGTGGGTTGGATAATGGCAGAAATGTTAAAGCAGAACCAATGTCCGTGTAAGTTGCAACAGAACCGGTCGGATTGTCCTAGATGAATTGCTGGCAGCAGAATATGATACAAGAAAGATTGCAGAACTGCTTCAGGAAGAGCTGAAAGTGACACTCAGAGAGCTGATTGCTCGTAATTACTAAGGGCTGCTGCAGGTGAAGCTAGGCAAGCTCACGACAGACTTAGCCCTACACATAACAAGCTTACACGTGGTCGACTTGCTATGGGAGTTGAAGCAGTTACTTCAGGGGAATCTGCGAAGGCTTATGTCAACGTCAGTTCTACGCACTACAGATCTACACTTAGCCACTCTGAAGCTGGCGCTGAAGCAACTTAATTGGATGTGGTTCTCTCGCTGCTACGCCACATTCATTAGTTCTCTATTATTACGAAGGCGAGAGTACTCCTTATGGAAGTGCCAATACGCCTGCAAATCCCCACTTGAACCCAGTGAGCGTAGCTTCAACACAGACTCTGTCCCTTTCAAACTCCACTTTGCTCCGATTAGATCCACACTGTCATTGATGGAGCTTGACACCATTTGATCAATTACCGTATGGATATAATTTGGGCAAAGTAGAGTTTGCAATGGGCAGAGGCCGTGTTAAAGTAAAGCCACACTAACTGGATTCAAGTGGAGATTGGCAGGCGTATTGGAACTTCCATTAAGTGATGCTTTCGCATTTGTGATCATGGGGAACTGATGAATTGGGCGTCGTAGCAAGGTAACCACACCATTGGCATTGGACCTCTAGAATGGCCGCAAACTGCTAGCACTCAATATCGGTTTATATCTGAATATCATGTCAGGGCGTCCGCTAATACAGGTTGAGAACTTAAGCGCTGTCGCTTGAAAAAGCAGTAGGCAGGAAAGAGTCTGCTTTCTGGTGATTATATTGAACTTACGATGGTTCAATAAAAAAATTGCTGATCCAGAACTAAGTCGAACTGCGCGTTGTCAGTATACAAGGTAACTTACTCATTTCCTTTTAATGGCCTAGGCTGACCTTCCTAGAAACAGTCCGTGTGTGTAAGCTATGACTATAATTCTCTATAACTTTCTTTTAAGGATGAATATTGCGGATTTTGTAGTCGCTTTGTAATGAAGTAACTATAAAAAGTCAGCGACCTGCCATCTCGGATATAACTGCCTAGATAACCTAATTTAAATACTGGGTACACAGCTGATTTTCCAGTTATGTACCAAGTAGTTCTTGGCTCTTTCGTGTCCGACGATACTTGCAGAGTTTCGACAGTTGATGGAATGTCACGCGGACCTGATGGCTTGGTGATAACGATCTCTTCAATGTTTGTTAGCCCGGTTGCGCTTAGCGCTAACATAGGTACTCGATCATCTTCGGTCATTCCTCCAGTGCTGATGGCATCAGCTTTCGCGTCTGGACTAAGCTGGCCGAGCTGTTCCAGAGAAATATTCCCAAGGCAAGCCATATTATTGCCACGACCAACAGAGACGAAGTTTCCAATCTGACAATGTTCAAGCATAGCCTGATAGTTTTCTTCCAGAGTTGCATCGCTGGTAGTATAAATCAGGTGGTTTTTGATACCTTCTTCAACCTGATGCACGGAGTATCTGGGTAACCATTTGCCAAAAGGTTGAATCAGCTTTAGTACAAAGGTAGAAGCATCCATCCCCCTTTCCCCATCAGGTCCGATAGTACCCTCACCAAAGGCAAAGTAGCGATTCTCATTATGTTCTTGATCAACGTACTCTGCAGGGTATTTCAGAATGGTGTTACTTAGCTGGCTTAAGTAGTTTCGGTAATTAAGTGATAGAGGTACTTTCCAGACCTGCTTATCTAGCTCTCCGGCAGGATCAACAGACAGGGTTACAAACGATAGCTGAGCAGAATAAAGCCTCAGTGTTGTGGCTGATATCTTAACTGAAGATGGGGCCTGCTGGTCTCTCTCAGCCAGAAGCGGTTGTCCACCATGAGTATAATATATTGGTGTCCCCAAAGGTAAGCGCTGGTTGCATCGTGAGCTTTTGACCCGGCTGGTACAGGTCAATTTGAGTCTGCTATTTGATTCCATTCCTTGAGAGGTAACGGGGAAATCATTAATCATTGCCTTATCGACAAAGGCAATATGGCTGGCCTTGACGAACTTTAAACCAAACTCTGGTCGCCACAGGGCGACCCAGCTATCATCAGCAGCTTCAATCCATGTGTGGGCACCAGTCATGAACTGGCCCAAGACGAAAACAGGCGTATTTCTTGGAATAAGGGTGCTTGAAGACTTCTGATTGGCTGCAACATTGGAAGCCTGAGCCAGATTGTTGGTAAAAAATACATCGCTGGGAAAGAACTGTGCATCGGCGTCAGCCACAGTGATGGCTCTAGCTTCTTGGTGGAAGTGATGAAGATATTTCGTCTGTTCTACTTTGCTTAGGAGTTGCTGAAGCTCATCTTCCGTAATCAGGTGTCCAGAAGCATCGAAGTTATTGCTGACGGCACCATTCACAATATGTACTGCTGTTTGTGCGATAGAGCCATATCCCTGCCGGTATGCATCAAGGGCCTCATTGACTTTTGATTCATCCCAAGGCGCCAGCAACCACTCAATCAGGTTGTTATCGCCGATTTCCCAACGAATGGTTGTATCATGATGGTTTATTCCTTGGAGTTCGGCCATAGCATAAACATCCTGCAAGCCTTTGTATACCGTTCCCTGTCTGTCAGCATCAGGGTAGGCTATGGCCAACGTGGCAGTCCATGAAAGGAGCCAGAGAAGAGACCATCTTTTTATTACCATTTGAACTTCCTCATGATTTAACTGCACATATTAGTTAGGTTTTTGAGGTGACCGAATTAATTTCCTGCTTACTACCCCCCCCCACCTACACGTGTTTTAGCCAGCTTAATGAGCCTTGCCGGCATTGGGCTAGTGCGCGCAGCCATGTAACCCAGCCTTGATATCATTGCTTTCAATCAAAGCGCCGGTTGAATCGATAGCAATATTCAGCATGGCATCTTGGCAGATGCTTCTGGTTAATCATAGTGGCAACTGCCTTTAAGAGAATTTTTGTCGTCCCCTATAATGGTGTTAATACACGTACACAACTCATAGGCAGCGATTCGTGACCACCGTTTGTCACCACTGCTGTATGTGGGTGCTAGGCATCGGCTATTCCTGTGGATGCACCGAGGCCATCACTGGCAACACAGCAAGTATGATCACTGAGATGCTTTTGCGCCCAGAGTTCCAGCTCCTTTTTCCGGGAACTGGTAACCATACTGAAATGCATATACAGCTGGTGGTTTTCCTCGTTGGTTTGCATGGCGGCAACAAATGGGTGTTTGTTTGCAGAACCTATTCCCCGGTTGCCTACATGTTTTTCACCACCCCAATAGGAATCATCCATCTGAACAGGTCTCTGCAGGGTACGGCTGTTATCACGTTCTTCCATTACCTGCATAATCTTGTGCTTCAAGCGCCAAGCAGAATTATAAGAGATCCTCAGCTGTCTCAAGAGCTCCAAGGCCTATATGCCATTCTTGGTCTGAGCCATTAGAAGCATGCCGAGAACCCAAGTGGTAAAGAGCATTTTGCTAGCTTCCAGAATGGTGCCACCGGTTAATTATGTCTGGTGACGGAAGCGGTTGCATTGGTTGAGCTCACGGGTTTTAAAGGTGCAATACTCCCGGCAACAATACAGAGGACATTCAAACCAATTCGGCCACCGGCATGTAAAAAACTGGTCACGGCATTGTTGTTCCTAGCTATATTGCTGAAAGAACTTCACAAGGTTCATGCCTTTCTGAAGCTGAATTTTGTTCTTGCCCAAGATGTATCTTCTACTTCGAGGAAAACCTGTGCGCAAGTTTAGACTAGAAGTAGGCTTAAGTCAGATGGTAATAAGGATTAATTTTGGTGTGGTTCCCTTGCTACTACGCCACATTCATTAGTTCTACATGATTATGAAGGTGAGAGCATTCCTTATGGCAGTTCCAATACTCCTGCCAATCTCCACTTGAATCCAGTGAGCGTAGCTTCAACGCAGCCTCTGTCCTTTGCAACCTCCACTTTGGACAAGTTAGATCCATACGGTCATTGATCAAATAACGGCAAGCTCACTCAATGATTCCACTGGCAATCGGATAGCCAGCATACAGCGCTTTGTCGTAGCAGGGCTGGGGCGGTTTTTTAAGATAGTCTGCACACTTATCAATGGCCTACCTAGTTGTCAGATCTTTCTTGTTGGCACTTTGCTGGATTTCCATGGCCACCTTGTTAGATTATTCTCTAAGTATCTTCAGGGACCGTTCTGCCACCCAGCTTTCAATAGCCTCCTTCCCATTGTTGTGTAAGCAGTAACCGGCTTTTCTCAGATATTAAAGTTCATGGATAAAGTCCATGATGATGGTTGTCTTAACTCTCTTCTTTTTCATAATCACGGTAATCAGTTTCTGCTGATGATGGCCCATCAATAACAATGACCAACTGTCGTTTCTGCTCAGTATCTCAGCTGAGCGTTTCCTCAAACGCTTTTTTCATCACGACTTACACCTCTCTTTTTACACTGGCCCACACTATCTTATTCTTGGCTGGAGGACGTAAGGTACCGTGAGTTCGATGGTGAAAGACAGTGGAGCCCCAGTCACTTAGCTATCTTTCTTGTACCAAACCAGAAATAACGAATTGGAGGCTCCCGTGTTTATTGTCAGTGTATTCTGTGATGTGGATGATTTCTGAATAACATTGTTAATCACAATGCCATAGACAACTCATCTGTCATTCAAAAAAGCCTACAGTGATATCTAGGCTATCGCTCAGTGAAATAATGACCATCATCATCTATTGCCCCCAGAGTGCCTTTAGCAATTTCAAGCACTATTACCAGCGATTGATCCCATGACATAAATCAGACTATTTCCATAATCAGGTATACTGCAATCGTTTTGTAGCACTCATGAAACAGGCTTTGATACCACTGACAGTTTATCTAAAGCCTCAGTGCATGGGGCAACCAATGGGCCTGTCATTCATTGATGCGGCGACCATTGTTGTCTGTGACAACCATAGGATCAACAGCCACAAGGTCTTCAGTGAATAGGCTAAACAGGGGAACCCGGCTACAGGTTGGAAGTTTGGTTTTAAGTTACACCTTGATCATTAACCATCTTGGAGAAATTCTATCATTTTGCTTGACACCGGCTAACACCGATGACCGTAAACTAGTATTAGATCTCATCGAAGAGTTAACTGGTTGTATTTATGGAGATAAGGTCTACGTCTCTGAGAAGTTGGTAGATTGGTTGTAGGAGCAAAGGCCTGAACTTGGTAACGAAAGTCAAGAAAAATATGAAGCCAAAAGAGCTGAAGTTATTTGATAAAGTGATGTTGCGTATACGGACATTAATAGAAAGCGTAAATTATCAGAGGAAGGATATTTCGCAGATCGAACGATACTTAACATCGTTCACCATTTAACTTTGCTGTAGCCCTGATAGCAGGATTGATTTCCTATGCACGGCAGCCCAGAAAGCCACATATTGATGTTTCAGTACTAACATAAGGTGTCCCAGTGGCTTTTGATTAGGCTCTTTTGATACTACAATGCAGCCGCTAAAACATCATGGTTGTCGATATATCCGGTAACGAAAAAGATACGGTGTTAATGTGAGTTAGACGAGAGAATCCCTTGCGCTACATAGGTTTCGGCCTTTTTGTACATAGTCATGTTACAGGATAAGAGTTATTTTAGTACTTTATTGACTGGCAAAGTCTCAGGAAGAGTCATGTGGCACTTTTAAAAAAACATAACTATGCTTAAAGCCCTCAAAATTCAAGGGATGTAGCCAAAATTTAAACGTCGAACTCACGTTAGTTATTGGTTTGACGACGTTATATAATTATAAAATCGTCTCTTTTTCGTTACCTGATATATCGAAACCCATGATGTTTTAGCGGTTGCATTGTCGTATCAAAAGCACCACACCATTATTTGGTTGACGATGTTATACCACCATAAAAGCGTCTCTTTTTCGTACTGGATATATAGAAACCCATTATGTTTGAGCGGCTGCATTGTCGTATCAAAAGAACCACCCCAAAATCCCATACTCGAACGGCAGAATTGGTCATGGATATGGATCGAAAGAGCGACAATGTTGTTAAATTACGTCCTTCAACCAAGAATAAGAGAGTGTTGGCCAGTGTAGAAAGAGAGGAGAAAGCCGTGGCAGTAGAAGCTTGCTAGGAAGCGCTCAGGTGATATCAGGAACAGAAACGGCAGTGGGTCATTGTTATTTGGTGTGGTTTTTTTGATACGACAATGCAGCTATTAAAACATAATGGGTTCCTATTATATCCAGTACGAAAAAGAGACGGTTTTATGGTGATATAACGTCGTCAAACCAATACCTGATTACCATCTAACCTAATCCTCCTTCTCGTCTAAACTTGTGACACCGTTTTTCCTAGGAGTAGAAGGTGCATCATGGCCAAGAACAAAATTCAGTTTCAGAAAGGCAGGAGCCTTGTGTAGTTCTTTCAGCAATATGGCAAGGAACAACAATGCCGTGGCCAGTTTTCAAATGGCGGTGGCCGAATGGGTTTGAATGTCCTCTGTATTGTTGTCTGGAGTATTGCACCATAAAAACCCGTGATCTCTACCAGTGCAATCGCTACCGTCACCAAGCATAATTGACCATGGGCACCATTCTGGAAGCTAGCAAACTGCCATTTACCACTTGGTTGCTAGGCATGTTTTTAATGACTCAGACCAAGAACGGCATATTGGTCCTAGAACTCTCAAGACAGTTGGGAATCGCATATAATGCTGTTTGGCGCTTGAAGCACAAGCTTATGCAGGTAATGAAAGAGCGTGATGACAGCCGTCCTCTGCATGGACATGTTCAGATGGATGAGTCCTACTGGGGTGATGAAAAACATGTAGGCAAGCGTGGAAAAGGTTCTGAGACCAAATACCCATTTGTTGCGCCGTGCAAACCAACGAGGAAAACTACCCGCTGTATATGCGTTTCAGCATGGACACCAGTTTTCGGAACAAGGCGCTAGAACTCTGGGCGCAAAAGCATCTAGGTGATCATTCCATCATACCTGCTGTGTTGTCAGTGATGGCCTCGGTATTCACAGGAATAACTGATGCCTGACACAAACATATAGCAGTGGTGACAGGTGGTGGTCACGAATCGATGACTAATGAGTTGTTTACGTGGGTCGACACCATGATCGGGGACGTCAAAAATTATCTGAAAGGCAGTTACCTCAATATTAACCAGAAGCATCTGCCAAGATACCTTGCTGAATATTGCTAGCTATTCAACCGAGGCTGTGATTTGAAAGCAATGGTATCAAGACTTGGTTACATGGCTGCGCGAACTTGCCACATGCCAGCAAGGCTCCTTAAGCTGGATGATAAATAGTGGTAATAAGGAACCAATAACTCCATAACCACGTCTCTTTTTCGTACCGGACATATCGAAAATAATGATGTTTTAGCGGATGCATTGTCGTATAAAAAGAACCGCACCTAATTGATAACACTAATCTTTTGATTTACAGATGTGCTCGATATTCGTAGTTGTTTGGAGTAGTTCCCCTATCTGTTTGAGCGTTTTGATGATCCTTGTAGTCATTATGATTGTCATCCAGTAATCATGTACGAAAGATCATAAATCACAGGCTCATTTCATGTTGGAAATAAGGCGTACCTTAAGGCTAATTTCATAGTGGAAGAGACTTTAAATTATACGTGCATTAATATATTCAACGGGAGTTCGACGAGATAATTCCTTACGCTACATATGGTTCAGTTTTTTTGTACATATTCATGTTACAGAAAAAGAGTGATTTAAGTACTTTATTGGCAGGCAAAGGCTACGAAGGGCCATTGGGCACTTTGCAAAAAACATCACTATGCCTCAAACTCTTAAAATCCAATGGCTGTAGCCAAAATTGAAGCTACGAACTAACGTTATTCAGCTATCTATAGCTCCCAGCATGTTGCGGCAACCAAGCCAAGGTGATCAAGACCCTTAATCTGGTACTGTAATGGCTGTATCATGATTTTCCTGAATGTCTTTTACTGTTTGGACAGTGGGATTCAGGGAAATATCAATTTGGGTGGTGAAAAGCAGTAATTTGTGAATAGTTATGCTTTTGTTGAGGTTGAGTGGAGGCTTTTGTATGTCGATAACTGGGGGAATGGGAAAAACGTCAGTAAAGTGCAGGGAATAAAAGAAAAGACAAACTGCCAGCTGAATGCTTCAGTTAGCAGTTGTATATTTTACAGTGGTTAACCTCGATAATAGCGCTGCTCAATAAATGGCATTTTGCTAACGGTCATAGGCAGTTTCTTACCTCTTACCAGTGCGAAAATCTCTGTGCCAAGGCTGGCATGATCTGGATTAACCAATGCCATAGCTATGGGTGTATCAATTGAAGGGCCATAGGTACCGGAAGTAACCATGCCAATACTTCTGTCCTGATTATCAACCAGCTTCGCACTTTCACGAACCGGAGCCCGGCTGTTTCCAATCAGGCCTACACGTATGGTGGGCACCTGTTTGGTATCGATCTGTTTCAGAATCTTTTCTGCTCCTAGGAATCCGCCTGCCCGTTCGCCACCGGTGCGGCGATTTTTGCTGATAGCCCATATCAGACTGGCTTCAGCAGGCGTAGTATTCACGTTTATATCGTGACCATAGAGGCAGAGGCCTGACTCCAGCCGCAGGGAATCTCTGGCACCCAGTCCGACCAATTCAACTTCTGGCTGGTCAAGCAACAGCCTTGTAACTTGCTCAGCATTCCTTTCAGGGATAGAAATCTCAAAGCCGTCTTCACCAGTATAACCTGAGCGGCTGACAAAACAGGGTACACCATCAATGAGCAACTGATGGGAGTCCATAAACACCATATCAGAAACATCAGGCAGCACCCGCTGAAGCACCTGAGCAGCCATTGGTCCCTGCAGGGCAATCAGAGCCAGATCATTTGGGATTTCCAGTTCTACGCCATCTGGTAAATTATCCTGAATATGTTTAATGTCATGTTCCTTGTATGCGGCATTAACCACCAAATAGAGATGATCACCATAACGGGTAACCATCAAGTCATCGAGAATGCCTCCGTTCTCATTAGTGAACAGTGCATAGCGTTGCTTCCCCACTGGGAGGTCGACAATATCTACGGGGGCCAGTGTTTCCAAGAAACTGTCTGCATGAGTGCCAGACAGTTTGAGTTGCCCCATGTGGGAAACATCAAAAAGTCCGGCTTTACTACGAGTATGGAGGTGCTCATTTTTGACCCCAGATGGATACCTCACAGGCATCTCATAACCTGCAAATGGAACCATTTTGGCTCCATGGGCCAGATGAAGATTATATAAAGGGGTTCTCATCAAGCTTTCAGTAGACGGTCCAGACATCAATCGTCTCCACTATTTGAGAGAGGATATCCCTTGATTTGGTCAGAGGACGCTCTCTTGGGATTTCAATTCAATTCGTCGTTGTAATCATTCTTTATCAAGTCACAGATATGGTGAGCTGTTTGGAATCAACATTTCATCTTTAGGAATAACTGTCAAGGTTTGTTAATTGCACAATTGGTGGTTTTCAATTATGGAAATAAGTGAGTGGGATCTCAAGCCTATTCTTCATGATAAGATTGTTGTTATTCATCAACGTGAGTTAGACGAGACAATCCCTTGCGCTACATAGGCTGAAGCCTTTTTGTACATATGCATGTTACAGGGGAATAGTTATTTTAACGTGAGTTCGACTAGATAATTACTTGCGTTACATAGGCTTAAGCATTTTTCTACATATTCATGTTACAGAAAAAGAGTGATTTGAGTACTTTTTTGGCTGGCAAAGGCTCAGGATGAGACACTGTGCACTTTTCAAAAAAACATAACTATGACTAAAGCCCTTAAAATCCAAGGACTGTAGCCGAAATTGAAGGTCTAACTCACGTTAATAACCGTGAGTTAGATGGTGTAAAACAGGTTAGCCACAACTACTTAGCTATCTTTCCGGTACCAAACCATAGTAACGAACTGGAGGCTCTAGTGCCTATTGTCAGTGTATTCTGTGGTGTGGCTGATTTCTGCATAACATTGTGAATCACAATGGCATCGACAACTCATCGGTCATTCAAAAAAGCCTCCAGTGATATCTAGGCTATCGCTCAGTGAAATAATGGCCATCTTCATTTTTGTCCATCAGAGTGCCTTTCGCAATTTCAAGCACTATTGCTAGCTATTGCTCACACAACATAAGTCATACTATTCCCCGAACTTGGTATCCTACAATCGCTTTGTAGAACTAATGAAACAGGCTTTGATACCACTGAAGGTTTATCTAAGGTCTCAGTTCATGTGGCAACCAACTGGCCTAGCATTTATTGATTAAACGCCCATGGTGTATATGCCAACCATAGGATCAACAGCCACAAGGTCTTCAGTGAAGAGGCTAAATGGGGGAAAACGTCTACAGGTTGAAAGTTTGGTTTTAAGTTACACCTTGTCATTAACCATCTAGGAGAAATTATATCATTTTGTTTGACAACGGCTAACATCTATGACCGTAAACCAGTACCAGATTTCATCGAAGAGTTAACTGGTTGGATTTATAGAGATAAGGGCTATGTCTCTGAGAAGTTGGTAGCCTAGTTGCGGGAGAGAGGCCTGAACATGGTAACTAAAGTCAGGAAAAATATGGAGCCAAAAGAGTTGACGTCTTTGATAAAGTGATGTTAAGTAAACGGGCAGTGATAGAAAGCGTAAATGCTCAGTTGAAGAATATTTTGCAAATCGGACATCCTAGACACTGTTCACCATTTAACTTTGCTGTAAACCTGATGGCAGGATTGATTGCCTATGTATAGCAGCCCAAGAAGTCACATATTGATGTTTCGGTACTAACAGGAGGTGTACCAATGACTTTTTGAGCGTCGAGCTCATGTTATTTTAGTACTTTATTGTCTAGCAAAGGCTCCGAAGGAGCCATTGGGCATTTCCAAAAACATTACTTATGTCTAAAGCCCTTAAAATTCAAGGTTTGTAGCTACAATTGAAGCGTCGAACTAACGTTAATCAGGTTACGTGAAGTTTGACTAGCTTATTGATCAGTCATTATGTATTGAACTATCGTAAACTCAATATAGTCACCAAAAAGCAGATTTCAGCCTTTCTACTGTGTTTTTAACCGGCAGCGATGAAGTTCTCAAACTGTATTGGTGGACGCCATGACACTATATTCAGATATAAACAGATATTGTGTGCTAGCAGCTTGCAAGCCATTCGAGAGGTCAAATCTCATTTGGTGCGGCTATTTTGATACGACAATGCAGCCGTTAAAACATCATGGTTTTCGATATATCAGGTAACGAAAAATAGACGTTTTTATGGTTATATAACGTCGTCAAACCAATAACTCCATAGGGTGTGGTTCTTTTGATACGACAATGCAGCGGCTAAAACATCATGGTTTTCGATATATCCGCTAACGAAAAATAGACTAGTTTATGATTATATAACGTCGTCAAACCAATAATTACATAACCACGTCTATTGTGAACGCATCCTACGGCAACATCTTCGGTTATTCATTTTTCTCACTAGCTCGTGATCATTTGGACGCTACCATTAAGTACCTTGACTCAACTATCCAACAAAAGCATAGCATCATAGAGAGCTATATCCTGACTGAAGGCAACTAAGTGTTGCGCCTTCTCCTTCATGGTATCTGGATAAACAGGCTAATGATGAACCGTAGCAATCGTTGGTAACTGGTAGCAACTGTGAGCAGAGGAATCACGTTAGAACCAATACTCCCGACAACTGGCTAACTTGTTCGGTTTTGTCGTAATCAGGCGTCGCAGTTACAGCCAGCGGAGGCAATCAAGCGTGTTTCTGTTGATGCTCAGTTAAACCTCAATACTGACAAGTACTTTGATGGCATGAGGGGGAAAATTGTCAGTATGTGATGTATCGTTCTTATGATCGAACTATTAAACGGCATCGCGATGGTTGCCAAAGTATGTTTGGACAACGATAGGCTATGTAACTGGGAGCAGATACGGCTCAAGATTTTGAGGTTTTTTATGAACAGCCCAAGGTTGGGATTGAGCAAACAGAAGACTTGGAGATCCTAAGTTTTGACGGTAAGGGCTTGGTGATGTGCTAGGAATGGTTGAGGGAAGCAACTAGGAAGAAGGCGCAAAAGAGTCAGCAGAAGCTGCAAACCAGGCTCAGTCCTAGAGAGAAGAAAGATTGCAAACGAATGGCACAGGTAGCCACCGGTTATACAGTAAAACCCAATCCTCGAACGGCAGAATCGGTCATGGATATGGATCGGAAGAGCGATAACGTTATTACATTACGTTCTCCAGCCAAGAATCAGAGAGTGATGGTCAGTGTAGAAAGAGAGGCGTAAACCGTGATAGAAGAAGCTTTCAAGGAAGCGCTAAGGCTAGATCTTGAGCAGAAATGGCAGTGGGTCATTGTTATTGATGGGCATGCTAATCAGCGGAAACTGATTACCTAGATTATGACAAAGAAGGGAGTTAAGGTAACCATCATCATGGACTTTATCCATGTACTTGAATATCTGTGGAAAGCTGGTTACTGCTTACACAACAATGTGTATGAGGCTATTGAAAGCTGAGTGGAAGAACGGTTCCTGAAGATACTCAGGGGAGAGCCTGACAAGGTGGTCATGGGAATCTGGTAAAGTGCGAGCAAGATAGGTCTTGGAAAACTGTAGTCCATTGATAAGTGTGTAGACTATCTTCAACAAAACCATCCCTAGCTCTGCTACGACAGGTGCTGGATGCTGGCTATCAGATTGCTAGTTGAGTCATTGAGGTAGCTTGCACCATTTGATCAATGGCAGTATGGATCTATCTTGGGCAAAGTGGAGTTTGCAAGTGGCAGAGGCTGTGTTGAAGCTACGCTCACTGGATTCAAGAGGAGATTGGTAGGCGTATTGTAACTTTCATAAGGTATGCTCGTGCCTTCGTAATCATGGAGAACTAATGAATGAGGCGTCGTAGCAAGGTAATTACACCCTTATTCATTCTTATCACCAGTTCGTGATCATTTGGATGCTATCATTCAGCACCTTGAATCAACTCTCCAACAAGAGCATGGTACTATAGAGAGCTATGTGCAGACTTAAGGCAACGAAGTGTTGCACCTTTTCCTCCAAGGGTATCTGGCTAAGCCGGCCAATGATGAGCCGCAGCAATTGTCGGTAACTGGTAGCGACGGTAAGCAGAGAAATAACGTCAGGGCAAATACCTCTCGATAACTGACCATCTTGTTTGTTTCGGTCGTAGTCAGGCGTCGCAGTTACAGCCAGCGTAAGCAATCCAGTGTGTTTTCGCTGGATGCTTAGTTAAACCTCAATACTGACCAGTACTTTGATGGCATGAGGGAAAAAATTGTCAGCGATGTGATGGGTCGCTCTTATGATCGAACGATTACACGACATCGTTAGAGTGGCCAAGGTATGCTTGGAAAACGACAGGCTATGCAACTGGTAGAGGATACGGCTCAAGACTTTGAGGTTTATTACGAAAAGCGCAAGGTTGTGATTGAACAAACAGAAGACCTGCAAATCATCAGTTTTGACGGTAATGGCTTGGTGATGTGCTAGGAATGTGGAATGGTTGATGGAAGCAACCAAGAAGCACGAGCAAAAGAGTCAGTATAAGATGCAAACCAAGCTCAGTACGGGAGAGAAGAAAGATCGCAAACGAATGTTACAGGTAGCCACCGGTTATACAGTGAAACCAAATCCTAGAATGGCCGAATCGGTCATAGATATGGCTCGGAAGAGCGACAGCGTTGTTAAATTCCGTCCTCCAGCCAATAATAAGAGAGTGCTGGCCAGTGTAGCAAGATAGGAGTAAGCCGTTATAGAAGAAGTTTTCGAGGAAGCGCTCAGGCGAGGTCATGGGCAGAAACGGCAGTTGGTCATTGTTATTGATAGGCACCCACATCAGAGGAAACTGATTACTGGAATTATGAAAAAGAAGGTAGTTAAGGCAACCATCATCATGTATTTTATCCATGTATTTGAATATCTGTGGAAAGACGGTTACTACTTACACTACAAAGTTGATTAATGTGAGTTCGATGGCGAAAGACAGGTGAACCACAGCCACTTAGCTATTGTCGGATACCAAACCATAGATAACGAACTGGAGGCTCCCTTGTCTATTGTCAGTATATTCTGTGATGTGGATGATTTCTGCATACCATTGTGAATCACTATGATACATACAACTAATCTGTCATTCAAAAGAGCCTAAGTGATATTTAGGTTATCACTCAGTGAAATAATGACCATCATCATCTATTTCCATCTGGGTGCCTTACGCAATTTCAAGCACTATTACCAGCGACTGATCACACAACATAAATCAGACTATTTCCCGAACTTAGGCATCCTACAATCGCTTTGTAGAACTAATGCAACAGGCTTTGATACCACTGACGGTTTATCTAAAGTATCAGTGTATGAGTAACCAACTAACTGTCATGATATTGATTCGACGCCCATCGTGTCTGTGACAATCATAGGATAAACAGCTAGAAGGTCTTCAGTGAATAGATTAAACGGGGAAAAACGTCTACAGGTTGGAAGTTTGGTTTGAAGTTACACCTCATCATTAACCATCTGGGAGAAATTTTATCATTTTGCCTGATAATGGCTAACACCGATGACCGTAAACCAGTACCAGATCTCATCGCATAGTTACTGGTTGGATTTATGGAGATAATGGCTATGTCTCTGAGAAATTGGTAGTTTGGTTGTGGGAGAAAGGCCTTAACTTGGTAACTACAGTCAGGGAAAATATGAAGCCAAAAGAGCTGAAGTCCTTTGATAAAGTGATGTTGATGGAACTGGCAGTAATAGGAAACGTAATGATCAGGTGAAGAATATTTCGCAGATCGAACATACTCGACACCGTTCAACATTTAACTTTGCTGTAACCCTGATGGCAGGATTGATTGCCTATGCACGACAGCCAAGAAAGCCACATATTGATGATTAGATACTCACAGGAGGTGTACCAATGGCTTTCTGAGCGTTGAACTCACGTTGGATTAGGCTATTGAAAGCTGGGTGGCAGAACGGCCCATGAAAATACTCAGGGGAGAGTCTGACAAGGTGGTCCATTGAATCCGCAAAGGGCGAGTAAGATAGGTCTGACAAAACGTGAGGCTATTGATAAGTGTGCAGACTATCTTCAAAAAAACCGGTCCAAGTTATGCTATGTTAAGGCGCCGTATGCTGGTTATCCGATGCCAGTGGAGTCATTTAGGGAGTTTGCCGCCATTTGATTAATGACCGTATGGATCTAACCGTGGCACAGTGTAGTTTGCAAGGGGCAGGGGCTGTGTTAAAGCTACGCTCACTGGATTCAAGTGGAGATTGGCAGACGTATTGAAACTTCCATAAGTAATGCTTTCTCCTTCGTGATCATGGAGAACTAATGCATTTGGCGTAGTAGCAATGGCACCACACCAAATAGAGATCAGCATAGTCTTGATTGGTAGGAGCGTTAGGGGCGCAATTAAAGCCATTAAAGGGAGTAATAAAATATGCCTACAGTTATACCTAGGTAAGTTAACTTATTGATAACTTTCGATATTATGGCATGAGCAGATAAAATTACGGTCTCCATAAACATTGTCTACCCGGTTTGTAGCAGGCCAGTATTTAGCCTTTTGGCACGATGGTGATGGGAACGCTGCTAGGCCTCTGGTGTATGGGTGGTGCCAGTTATCATCAGCAAGATCAGCCATAGTATGTGGAGCATTGACTAGGGGATTGTCGTCTTTTGGCCACTCGCCATTGGCAACTCGGCTTACTTCACCCTTGATTGCGATCATAGCATCAATAAACCGGTCAATTTCTTCCTTGGACTCAGACTCAGTTGGTTCAATCATCAGTGTTCCAGCAACCGGGAAAGACATCGTTGGGGCGTGAAAACCATAGTCCATCAGGCGTTTGGCAATATCCTCCTCATTAATGCCACAGGACTTATTGATGTGGCGAATATCTACGATGCATTCATGGGCAACATGGTTATTCCTGCCCTTATACAAGATCTTATAGTGGCCTTTCAGTCTCTGAGCCATGTAATTTGCATGGAGAATTGCCAGTTCCGTTGACTTTCTCAGGCCCATATTACCCAGCATGGTGATATACATCCAACTGATAGGCAGTATGGATGAACTGCCAAACGGTGCAGCAGATACCGCATCAATGCCTTCATTATGCCCTTCAATAGGACTTACCGTGTGATTCGGGAGGTATGGAGCTAGGTGGCTCTTGACGCCAATAGGCCCCATTCCCGGACCACCGCCACCGTGTGGGATAGCAAAGGTTTTATGAAGGTTGAGATGTGAAACATCAGAGCCAATATCACCAGGTCGAGAGACACCAACCAGTGCGTTCATATTGGCACCATCCATATAGACTTGGCCATCGTTGTTATGAATGATCTGGCAGATGGTACGGATTTCTTCTTCGTAAACGCCGTGTGTTGATGGGTAGGTGACCATCAGGGCTGACAGGTGTTGACTGTGTTTTTCTGCTTTTGCTTTAAGATCATTGACATCAACGTTGCCCTTGTCATCGCAGGCCACAATCACAATCTTCATGCCAAGCATTGCAGCAGAAGCTGGATTGGTGCCATGGGCTGAAAAAGGAATCAGGCACACGTCGCGATGTTCCTGTTGGTTAGCTTTCTGATAGTTACGGATAGCCATAAGTCCTGCATATTCTCCTTGGGCCCCAGAGTTTGGCTGCATTGAGATAGCGTCATAGCCGGTTATTTCTACCAGAGCTTCCTCAAGTTGCTGGATCATGGCCAGATAACCGCGTACTTGATCTTTTGGTGTGAAGGGGTGAATATTGGAGAACTCCGGCCAAGAGATAGGCAGCATTGCAGCGGTGGCATTGAGCTTCATGGTGCATGAGCCCAAGGGAATCATGCCATGAACAAGCGAGTAGTCCTTATTCTCCAGCTGTTTCAGATAACGCATTATGCCTGTTTCTGAGTAGTAGCTGTTGAACACCGGATGCTTCAGGATAGTGTCTGAACGGCGGTGTTCCTGCGTCATGCCGATGGCTTTCTGGGTATGAGATCGCTGACTAGTATTGGCAGAAATCTGTCGATCAATAGAAGCAATGTTCAGCTCTTTGCCTGCACACATTTTGCCTTCACCCATAAAGATATTGAACAGGGTAATCAGGTCTTCAGGACGCGTGGTTTCATCAAGGCTAACTCCCAAGCGATCTGAACCAATTTGGCGAAGATTACAGCCATATTTTAAGGCGTGTCGGAGTATGGTTTCCTGATCACTGCCAACTTTGAATGTCAGAGTGTCAAAAAAAGTGTTGTTACACTGGAAGCCCATTTCAGTCAGTCCGTGATGGAGGATACGGGTGAGACGATGTACGCGTTCTGCAATGCACTTTAATCCTTCCGAACCATGATAAATAGCGTAGGCTGCTGCCATATTTGCCAGTAAGGCCTGTGCGGTACAGATATTTGAAGTGGCTTTTTCTCTTCGGATATGTTGCTCACGTGTTTGCATGGCCATGCGCAATGCCGGGTTGCCACGGCTGTCTTTGGAAACGCCGATAATACGACCAGGTATAGAACGCTTCAGTTTTACGGTGGTGGCAAAAAATGCAGCATGTGGGCCGCCAAAGCCCATTGGCACACCAAAACGTTGACTGTTGCCCTGCACGATATCAGCACCGAGTTCTCCGGGAGATTTGAGTAGAGTAAGAGCCAGTAGGTCGCTGGCCACCGATACCATGGCACCTTGTTGTTTGGCTATTTTAATAATGCTGGCAATGTTTGTGATATTTCCATAAGTACCAGGGTACTGAAGCTGCGCACCACATACATCATGATTGCCAAGCTCTGTGTAAGGGTTACCTACTATGATCTTGATACCCAACCACTGTGCGCGGGTTTTAATCACATCAATAGTTTGAGGGTGTACGTCATCAGCGACAAAATAAGTCTGGCCGGCTACTTTGTTGCGTCCGACGCTTCTCAAACACACTGCCATTGCTTCTGCAGCAGCAGTGGCTTCATCAAGTAAAGAGGCATTGGCAACTTCCATGCCGGTAAGATCCATTACCATCTGTTGGAAATTGAGCAGCATTTCCAGTCTGCCTTGAGAAATTTCCGGTTGGTATGGGGTATAGGCAGTATACCAGCCTGGGTTTTCCAACAGGTTCCGAAGGATGACGTTAGGGACTTCAGTGTTGTAATAGCCCATGCCAATGTAGGTTTTATTGACCGTGTTTTGTTTTGCTAGAGCGTGCAGCTGTGAGAGCGCTTGCTGCTCCGTTTTTCCGGCAGGAAGTTCCAGCTCTCTATTTAGCAGAATATTGCTAGGAACTGTTTCCCCAATCAGTTCGGCCAGTGAGCTGAGCCCAAGACTTTCCAACATGGCCTGCTGTTTATGGTGGTCGGAACCAATATGACGATGGGTAAATGCATCGTTATTTTGCAGCTCCGCTAGTGGTGGTAGAGTGGCAGAAGTGTATTCAACGGGCATGTTGTTGTCCTGTTTTCACTCTTATGTTGGTTTTGATAAAAGTCATCATACGCCTGACTGATTGGTTCTTATAAATCAGTTGTCAGTAGTTGGGATAGCAGCAAATGTTGTTTTTACTGTTTTCTTGTTGCACTTGTTCTTGTATAGGTAGTGCCTCAACACATTACGACATTGACCTCCAGTCCTCCGGTGGCAGTCTCTTTGTATTTATCCTGCATATCCATACCGGTTTGGAGCACGGTTTCAATAACGTCATCAAGAGATACTGGATGTTGACCATCGCCTTTTAGTGCCAGCCGGGCAGAATTAATGGCTTTAACTGCACCCATGGTATTTCGTTCAATACATGGAACCTGAACCAGACCGGTAATAGGATCACAGGTCAGTCCTAGGTTATGTTCCATACCAATTTCTGCGGCATTTTCGATCTGTCGGTTATTTCCACCCATCACTGCACAGAGTGCTCCAGCAGCTATGGAGCAGGCAACTCCAATTTCTCCTTGACATCCGACCTTTGCAGCAGAGATAGAAGCATTATTTTTATACAGCATGCCAATGGCCGCTGCGGTGGATAGGAATGTACAAATACCCTCTTCATTGCTGCCATTTACAAAATGGTGGTAATAGGCAAGCACCGCAGGAATGACACCAGCAGCACCATTGGTGGGTGTTGTTACCACGCGACCACCACCGGCATTTTCCTCGTTGACTGCGATGGCGAAAAGGTTGACCCAGACCATGACTTGAAGATGGTCTTTCTGGTCTTCAGGGCGATTCACAGCTCTTGATGCAGTTGATGAGCACGACGCCTGATGTTCAAACCGCCAAGAAGCAGGCCGGTTTGTTCACAGCCTCGTTCAATGCAGTTATCCATCACTTTCCAGATGTTTAACAGATCACGCTTGATGTTGTCAGTTCTACCTAGGTAGTTTTCATTTGCAAGAACAATTTCAGCGATAGTCAGCCCATAGCTATCCCCAATATCCAGAAGATCATGGGCTTTATTGAATGAATATTGGATCTGAATAACATTTTTTGCAGATGTTTGTTTTGTCTCTTGTTCATTGAGGACAAAACCACCGCCGACGGAGTAGTAATTATCATGGAAAAGTTCAAGGCCAGTTTCGTCAAAGGCCCTTAGTGTCATGCCATTCGGATGTTTGGGCAGAGAGTGGCCTTGCAGAAAGTGCAGGTGTTGGCTTTCAATGAAAGTGATCAGGTGATCGCCAGCAAGGTTCAATTGGCCTGTTTTACGGATGTAATCAGTGAGACTGGGAGCCATGTAAGGATCCAGTTGGTCAGGCTTTTCGCCCATTAATCCGAATATTATGGCAGTGTCTGTGGCGTGCCCCCGCCCGGTCATGGCTAGAGAGCCGTAAAGTTCTACACGAACCTGACTGGTATCCTTAAGGTGCCCTCGCTGTTTCATGGTTTCAAGAAAGCGATTGGCAGCCACCATCGGTCCAACCGTATGAGATGAGGAAGGTCCCACACCTATTTTGAACGCATCAAGGATACTTAAGCCCATCGCCATGACTCCATCAATTGATATCTGCTTTGAGGCTATTTATTTGTTATTTTTCACTAGGGAAAAAACTAAGCGATCTATGAGTAAAAGGTATAGAAAAATCAAGGAAACATGTGTTTTTACTGATTCTTACCGATGAGTTTCCTATTTACCTATATGAAAACGAGCTGTTCTGCTTTTTTAGAGTCACTGGAAGTTTAAATTACATAACTTGCCAATGGTTACAGTGCATATAGTGTACGCTAGCGCAACATAATTATGATTAATCTTGTGTCTATAGACGTTTAAGTTGGGCGCTATTCTCAGTTTTCCATAGTTTGGTCATATGGTCGTATTGAGCGAAGGCCTTGAAAATCATGGAACGTTCTACTTGCCTAGGAAGTAAGAAAAGTCTACTTTTGCGCTACAATCCTACCAATATCTTTCTTTCACATCAATAAAAAAGTTTCCAATAGAAAATAAGTTTTTACATGAAACGCAATTGGGGAGGCTCTTTTTATGCAACAATGCAGTCGCTAAAGTATCGTGGTTTTTGATATATCCGGTAACGGAAAAGAGACGGCTTAATGGTGATATAACGTTGTTAAACCAATAACTACATAACACCGTCTCTTGTGGGCGCATCTTGCGTCAATACCATCGATTATTCATTGCTTGTCACCTGCTCGTGATCATTTGGACGTTATCGTTCAGCACCTTGAATTACTCTCTAACAATAGCATGGCACCATGGGGAGCTATATCAGGACTGAAGGCAACGAAGTGTTGTGCCTTCTCCTCCAAGGGTATATGGATAAGCAGGACAATGGATGAACCGCATCAATCGTCGGTAACTGGTAGCGACGGGGATCATAGGAATCGCGTCAGCAAAATACCTCCTGACAACTGACCAGCTTGTTGGGTTCTGTCGTAGTAAGGCGTCGCAGTTACAGCTAGCGGAAGCAATCCAGCGTGTTTCCGCTGGATGCTCAGTTAAACCTAAATAACTGATCAGGACTATGCTGGCATGAGGGGGAAAATTGTTAGTAATGTGATGTATCGCTCTTATGATGGAACGATTAGACTACATAGTGAGGGTTGCCCATGGATGGTTGGAAAACGACAGGCTATGCAACTGGTAGCGGATACAGGTCAAGACTTTAGGCTTTTTACGAACAGCCAAGGTTGTGAGTGAGCAAACAGAAGACCTGCAGATCATCAGTTTTGACGGTAAGAACATGGTGATGCGCTCGGAATAGTGGAGGAAAGCAACATGGGAGCATGCGCAAAAGAGTTAGCAGAAGCTGCAACCCATCCTCAGTCTGGGTGAAAAGAAAGATTGCAAACGAATGGCAGAGGTAGCCAGCGTTTATACGGTGAAACCAAATCCTAGAACGGCAGAATCGGTCATGGATATGGATTGGAAGAGCGATAACGTTGTTAAATTCCGTCCTTCCGCTAGGAAGAAGAAGAGAGTGTTGGCTAGTAGCTGAAGCCGTGATAGAAGAAGATGTCGAGGAAGCTCTAAGGAACAGGAACGGCAGTTGGTCATTGTTATTGAGGGGCACCATCATCAGCGGAAACTGATTACATAGATTATGAAAAAGAAAGGAGTTAAGGCAACCATCATCATGGACTTTATCCATGTACTTGAATATCTGTGGAAAGCTGGTCACTGCTTATATGATAAGCGTGATGTGGCTATTGAAAGCTGGGTGGCGGAGCGGTCTCTGAAGATACTCGAGGTATAGTCTGACAAGGTGGCCATGGGAATCCGGGAAAGTACGAACAAGAGAGGGCTGATAAAACGTGAGGCTTTTGATAAGTGTGCACACTATCTTCAAAAAAACCGTCCATGGCTCTGCTATGGCAAGGAGCTGGATGATGGCTATCAGATTGGCATTGGAGTTATTGAGGGAGCTTGCCACTATTTGATCAATGACCGTATGGATCTAATCGTGGCAAAGTGAGTTTGCAAGGGGCGGAGGCTGTGTTGAAGCTACGTTCACTGGATTCAAGTGGAGATTGACATGCGTATTGGAACTTCCATAAGGAATGCTCTCGCCATAGTAATCGTTGAGAACTAATGAATGTGGCGTCGTAGAGTGGGAATCACACCCAAAGGCATTTCGCTGCGGGGATGATGCTTTGAAGGAATTTTCTTTCTGGCGAAAGCAATGTGTATACTGTCAAAGCTCAGAGATATAGGTTATAAGCAAGCCATACTATGGGAAAAAAGGTCGCCCATCGACGGGTAGTGAGCCTGACCATATGGAATACCATATACATGCGCCTGTTTCGTAGCATGCGAGAAGTACGGGGATGCGCAGTCTTCATTAGGTGGCTTTATTCTGGGCACGAATAACCTGAATCAGGACGCTCTGAATGCAGGTAATTGTTGTCTACCTATAAGTCGCCGCAACATGTTGGAAGAGGATTTCTTCTTTTGAAGAGCTCGGATTTCCTAGTGTAGTCCATTTACCTAAATGAAGCCTGAACGCACTGAAGCGCTGCTGATGGTACTCTGTCCGACGGTCTATGCTGCTTCACAGCACAGAATATGACATGAGCTGAAAAGGCAAAGCCGATTTTTCCAAATCAGAAGAAAAGACCATGCCAGAACCAAACCACCAGATGGGCATTATTCTGTGTTAGGGAATTAATGAGGGAACGGTCAATAGTCAAGAGCGATATGTGGTTGACTTGACGGAAAGACAGTGCACGATAATCCGAATTTTAGGTATTTTTTAGTAGTCGGTATATTTCTTATAGGGGTGGAGGAAGATGGTTATACTTAACCTGTTCGCAGGAGCGAAATTAATAATGGTGGCATGTTGATGGATCAGCCTGAGGTTGACAGATGCGGTATTGACACACTTTCAGGAGTT
>NW_028176389.1:0-15000 GCF_949987555.1 Borostomias antarcticus
ACAAACAAACAAACAAACAAACCCCCTCACCCCGTCATATCCATCTTTGGGCTTCATGGGGTTGGGGTTGAGGATGCCCATCACGGTGCCGGCCTCCGTCTTCCAGTGCTCCTTGTGCACCTCCCCAAACAGGAAGAGAGACACGTACACTTCCAGGTTATGGAGGTCGGACAGCTTCCAGATGCTGAAGGTCTTACCCTGGGCCAAGAGAGAGAGACACAGATGCTGAAGGTCTTACCCTGGGACAGGAGAGAGAGACACAACACAGACATCTCTATGGGGAGAGAGAAATATGCAACATTTATTTAGGGCAACGTTTCGGCATGAGCCTTCGTCAGGTAGGGTACCTGGTCAGGGGGTCAGGTAGGGTACCTGGTCAGGGGGTCAGGTAGGGTACCTGGTCAGGGGGTCAGGTAAGGTACCTGGTCAGGGGGTCAGGTCAGGGGGTCAGGTAGGGTACCTGGTCAGGGGGTCAGGTAGGGTACCTGGTCAGAGGGTCAGGTAGGGTACCTGGTCAGGGGGTCAGGTAGGGTACCTGGTCAGAGGGTCAGGTCAGGGGGTCAGGTAGGGTACCTGGTCAGGGGGTCAGGTAAGGTACCTGGTCAGGGGGTCAGGTCAGGGGGTCAGGTAGGGTACCTGGTCAGGGGGTCAGGTAGGGTACCTGGTCAGAGGGTCAGGTAGGGTACCTGGTCAGGGGGTCAGGTAGGGTACCTGGTCAGAGGGTCAGGTCAGGGGGTCAGGTAGGGTACCTGGTCAGGGGGTCAGGTAGGGTACCTGGTCAGGGGGTCAGGTCAGGGGGTCAGGTAGGGTACATGGTCAGGGGGTCAGGTAGGGTACCTGGTCAGGGGGTCAGGTAGGGTACCTGGTCAGGGGGTCAGGTAGGGTATTATTGTATTGTATTCTACCTTGTATTATTAATGTTTTGGAGTGTTACTCACTATTTTGTTATCCATCTCTATGGGGAGGTCATTTGAACGGATTCTATCTACGAGACTGAATTTCGTTGTAATGTGTTTTATATTCTCTGTAGTCAGGGTACCATTGAAAAAGCAATTCCCCTGAATAGATAAAGAACAAATAAAACAATATTTTTTCTCTTTTAAAATAAGATCTGGGGAGTTGTGCAAGGAAAGATTTAACCAGTAACGTCATGTTGGGAGGTTGGGAGTCAGCACAGCAGTGGTCTGGATGATTGAAAGAAAAAAAAAAAAAAAAAAGCTGAAAATGCTGAACTATCCCTTTAAAAGTTGCGTTCTGAGTGATGTTGGGAGGGGAGTGTAGCTGAGACCATAGATATGAACACCAGATGACTCGTAATGGATTGAGAGGCGCAAAATACGGCCGCCATATTGGTCCGGTACCGCTGTCACGTGACAACCGCTCTCCTCAGCAGTTTCAGTCAGTAAAAGTAACCCTGCATCAAGAGAGAACTCTCGAAGATAAGTAGAAACAAATATTTTTGTCTTTGAACAGTCAAATAACATAAATAATAAATAAATAAAAATAAAAATTACAAAGTGCAAAACAGCAGCATCCAACAGTTTTAGTTGTATCTATCAGCTAACAACTATGTATTTATCATCGTTCACTTAAGAGCCGGCACATAGAGCCGTATCGTTCGCGATCGACCCATCACTAGTTCACTCGCGGAGCTCCGTACCGGACCAAGATGGCGGCTGCATTTTTTGTCCGGCAGCAATCAAATCAACATCAATGCGGCGTCTAGTGTATATGTCTATGGCTGAGACGTCCTTACGCTGCTGTTGCTCTGAGGCGTGGCCTTGTTGACCAGCACGGCGAAGGTCACCCAGTCGCTCTCCTCTAGCTTCTCTCTGGCCAGGCGCTCGGGCAGCTGGGACAGACGGATCAGCCTGCGGTCGGCCATCTTGCGGTCCATCTCCGTGGACGACACCCGCGGCCGCCTGAGAACGACCAATCAGAGTCCGGGGGGGAGGCGTAGGAGGCTTGGGTTAGAGAGCGAGGGATGTGTGTGTCTGCTATGGATTGTTTCACTGAGTAGTAAGAAGAGTGTGTGTGTGTGTGCGTGTGTGTGTGTGTGTGTGTGCACGCCAACCTCAGCCGCAGTCCAGAGTACTTCTCCACACCAACGTCTTTCGGAAGGGGTATGACCTGTCGAGCAGTGGGCGGAGCCGGAGCCCTCTCGGTCCGGGAGGCTGTACTGCTGACCTCGCTTCCGCTTTCTATTGGCTGGAAGGTGCTGCCAATCTTAATCTCCACCAATGGTCCTCTGTCCTCCGAAGAACCTGGAAATAAAGGAGCGATATGAATATATTCTATATATATTAACAAATGACTATACACAGTATCACCACATTAAGCTCAATGGCTTGTCAAAAACTCAAGGATGTTTAATTGGCTGGGCCGTGCTAGCAGTTAGCGCTCCAGTGTTAGCTACCTGTAAATGGCATGTCTGTGGCTGGGCCATGCTAGCAGTTAGCGCTCCAGCGTTAGCTCCCTGTAAATGGCATGTCTGTGGCTGGGCCGTGCTAGCATGTTAGCGCTACAGCCTTAGCTACCTGTAAATGGCATGTCTGTGGCTGGGCCATGCTAACAGTTAGCGCTCCGGCGTTAGCTACCTGCGGAGGAGCTGGTTTTGGTCTGGTGGGCGGTCCTTTGGCCTTTACGTTTGAAGAGGTCAGCGTTGCTCAGCTGGGAGGAGAAGTCAGAGGACTCCTGCAGTCTGCTGGTCTCTCCTCTCCCTGGTCCAGGAGAGGGCAGCTTAGTGGTCTCTCCTCTTCCCGATCCTGCGGAGGTCTTTCCTACAAACAACAACATAAAAGGAAGGCAAGGCAAGGCAAGTTTATTTGTAGCAAATTTTAGCTACAAGGCAAAAGTGCTTTACATGAGACATTAAAAGCATCAAGACAAAGAGAAACACATAAAAGGTCATATAAAACAAAATGCAAAAAAGGACATTTAAAACAAAATGCAGGAAAAATAAAATACAGGAATAAAAGTTACAGTGCAGTGTATGAATGAATAATTATTTGATTTAATAAAAAGCAGCGGCAAAAAGAAAAGTCTTCAGTCTTGATTTAAAAGAACCAAGAGTTGTAGCAGACCTGCAGTTTTCTGGAAGTTTGTTCCAGATATGTGGAGCATGAAAACTGAACGCTGCTTCTCCATGTTTTGTTTTAACTCTGGGGACAGAAAGCAGGCCTGTGCCAGACGACCTGAGAGGTCTGGATGGTTCATAACGAAGCAGTTGACACACACTTCAAACTGAGCACGCACGCACGCACGCACGCACACACACACACACACACACACACACACACACACACACACACACACACACACACACACACGCCTACCTGCTGGGGGTTTCATCTTCCGTGTGGGAGGAGCTGGTTTGGAGGAGGTTTGTTTGGGCTGGGGGGTCCTGGACTCTGAGGTCCTGTTTTTGGCAGGTGTGGTCCCAGAGGTCCTGTTTTTGGCGGGTGGGGTCCCAGAGGTCCTGTTTTTGGCGGGTGGGGTCCCAGAGGTCCTGTTTTTGGCAGGTGGGGCTCCAGAGGTCCTGTTTGGGGCAGGTGGGGTCCTAGAGGTCCTGTTTGGGGCAGGTGGGGTCCCAGAAGTCCTGTTTGGGGCAGGTGGGGCTCCAGAGGTCTTCTTAGAGGCCTGTAACTGCTGCTGCAGCTGCTGCATCTTCTCCTGCATACGCCTCAACTCCTCTGAGCACACACACACACACGCACACACGCACACACGCACACACGCACACACACGAAGCAATGTGATAAATAAGCATCACCATAATGTACTGGATGAGAGAAACTACAGACATTTAGACATTTAGGCAGACAGACAGACAATGACACAGACAGACAGATGCAGACAGACAGACAGACAGACAGACAGACAGACAATGACACAGACAGACAGACATTTAGATAGGTAAACAGACAGACAGGCAGACAGACAGACAGACAGACAGACAGACAATGGCAGCAGTACCACAGCCATTACTAGCAAATATAAATGCATCTACTGCTATTGTCTGACCAGGATCGCTCACGGACCAACCTTCTAAATCTTCCTTGGACTTGTTGAGGCTGTTATTGGCTGCTTCTCCAGGTATCTGTCTCTCTGCTTCCTCCTCCTCCTCCTCTTCCTCGATGTCGTCCACATCACCGAAGAGAGCAGAGGCTGCTGCTGCTGCTCCTTCCTCCGGGTCCCGCCCCTCCTCCTCGACCTCCGGGCCCTCCGTGTACTCTTCATCACCATCGTCGTCAAACAGACCGTCCAGGTCGTCCACTGCTTCCGGTCTCCCCTGCTCTTCCTCGGTCTCGTTCTCAGCGAGCAGCGCGGTCAGGATGTCCAGGTCCTCTTCCCCTGAGACACACGCGGTCAGGATGTCCAGGTCCTCTTCCCCTGAGACACACAGACGCAGGCGGGGACATACAAAGATATTTGTTTTGAGATGTTACACATCCCGTCATTATACCCGTCCTCTCTCTCTCTCTCTCTCTTTTGTTTTTTATTTTTCTTTCTCTATCACACACAAACACACACACCAATCTCCTTCATGCTGAGTGCATGCAAAGTATGATTTCTTACCTTCCATTTCCACAATGTTTAGGTCAAGCTGGGTAAATAGGAAGATGGAATCTAAAAGGGAAAAACGTTATGAACAAATGGAGATACATTTAGTTGGCTGGCTGGATGACATCAATGGAATATTTCACTGACAACTGAGCATTTGCGTTAATATTGTAATTTAGCACTTGCTAACGTCAGCTTTAGTAGGAAGCAGCTTCTAGTGACAACTTTCGTTCAAACCAACCAACTGATACTTAAATATACTAAAATGTCACCTTGTTTGACCGGCAAAAGAATTATCTTCGTGTCTTGAGGTCTGGGAGTAATCCGAAATCTGGCGCTAAACGGAGGACCCCATTTGTTGTCAAATACTATGTAGGTGTCCACATATTTTGCCTGCCTCTATTGAATATTCCTATTCATATCCCTAATTTAATACACATCCAAGAAAATGAACCCAACAGGACATGTGTATCTTTAAAATGCGAAATCATTGCGCAAATTATTTAAAAAAAATGATTTTTTTTATTTTTGAGTTCTCTAAAGCCGGGGTCCTTCGATGCAGAGAGATGACGTCACGCAGATATGCGCGCGAGATTTCTGGTTGCAGACAGTAGAAACAAATGTTCATTGCGTTATGCGTGCTGATTTTATGTTCAATTAGGACAGCCCTAAACAGTTGTGGTCTACCCATGGTGTGCCCACACTGGGCTAATGCATAGGGCCAGTAACACGCTAACTTCCACAACCAATCAGGCCAGTGTGGGCAGCCTATGGCCAGAATGGGCCCTCACTGGGCAGACATGCGTATAAACTCTGCTGATAAGCAGATTCTACGTAAGCTTTAACAGTATATTTTACACGCTGAATTTGTTAATATAATGAAATATTAGTCAGTGTTTTATTAAAATTAAATGAACCTAGCTGATCATCATTATCTGGAACCAGCCTTGTGTCAGTGAGCCTGCTGTGTGTGGCTGTTCCCCCACATCTGATCATATTACATAAAAAATGATCTGTTTATCAGAAAAAGAGAAACTGCAGTATTTGAAAAGCATTTATTAGGCCTACAGTATACAGGTACTCAGAATTAAAGAGCAGGATTGGTAAATAGGCGGATACTCTTCACACCACAACCTCTTAAATTCACACTAGACGTTATATTTTATGGTAAAATTTACAAAGTTGGTCTGTGAACTATATATATATATAGTGTATATTTACCTGTATTTTAAGGTATTGATTGGGACAAAATGAAAACATTAAAGTGCTATGCATGCCCCTCCCTATGCTAGACCTGATGATTACAAATGATTGAAAACGAAGCCTGACTTCCTCCCTTCCATACAAGTGGTTTAGTGTGATTAAATAAAAAAGAAATAACAGCTTGATAAAACTTAAACCCCAACACCCATTCACGCACCCGCCACCCCCCCAAAAAAAACAAGCACACACAACTAACTACATGTCTGCTGAGGATGAGCCCTCATTTTTTTAAAAGACAGTATTTTCTGTGTTTTCATGTAGGAAATGTGCATTTAACAAACTTTAGTGACAAATGAAATACGAACTCAGCTGCACATAAATACCTCGTTCATTCACCCGATATCTAAACCGCTGAGCTGTCCTGATCAGTTTCATGAGACCATTAACACCCCTCTTACAGACGTACACCTTCTAGTCGATTTGTTTCTGGCATTGTGACAACAGATACTACATTTTGTAAGCTAGCGATGCATTATTGCCCTGTTCTAGGAAGGAGCTTATTTTAAAGCATGTTTAGAGTCTCTGCCTAAAACCAGACCCAACATCTAACAGACCGGGAGGAAGAGGAGGAAGAGGAGGAAGGAGCTTCGTTTCTTCTACTGCAGCGGTAGAGGGTGCAGATGATGAAGGCTCAGATGATGCAGTCCATGATGTGGATCTGCAGGCTGTCCAGGTCTGGGAGGATCTCGTTGCACTTGGGGCAGGCGTGTTCGGGAATGCTCACCTGCTGCTGCCAGTCCCGGACGTCTCCACCTGGAGAAGGGATGAAGATGAAGAAGAGTGATGAAGACCGAGGGAAGGAACGTGAGAAGAAGACATGAATTCACATTTGGTCTAGAACTCGTGTTTCAGCTGCCGAGCCCGAGTGTTCGAGGGTAACTGGTCTGTACTTTCTATATGACAATAAAATACCCTCAACCATTTGCCACCTGGGCATGTCATTCTCATAAACGAGCAAAATGATCAATTATCATGACGATGTATTGGCTATAAGATCGAGTCCAAAGCCCTCTGTGTGTTAGTGTTTGGCTGCGTTCCGAATCGCATACTTCTACTTCTTACTACCAGTACCTACTACAGCTGCCCTTAGAAAGTACACACTTTGCAAGCAGTAGGCATCCAATTGGGACATACTACCTTGTCATAACATTGCACCTTGAAATTTGCCCACATCCGTCACTGTCCATAACACGACATTCGTCTACAGCTGTCACGACTCGCTCATGTGACGCACATTTCCGCTGCGCAAAGGATTGTGGGTCAGAATAGCCAGAAAAGCCTGCTGGCTTGCATACTGCAAAATACGACCGGATGTAGTAGGACATCCTGGTATTTTTGCCATACTGCATGTGGCATACTATGTATTGGGACATACTACATTCGCAGCCTTAGTGTTTGTGTGACAGCTACTGTTTGTTCTTCAGTGACGTACCTCTGGCTCCCTGCGCTCCAGCGCCCCCGTGTGGATTGCCTCCGCGTGGCATGTGTCTCCTCTGCATCTCATTCAGGGATTGCCTAAACCCGAGGAAAAGCACCTCTTTGTGATTGGCTGCTCTGTTCATATGACCAATGATGAGCAAGCAGGACTGGAGTGTGACCACATAACCACTGAGTGACCATAATATGACCATTGACAAGTGAATTGGAATCATATTTCTTTTTTGGCAAGTAGGTTTTTACACATACTAGGAATTTGTTCTGCACTGTTAAAAACCAATCTGGCAAAAATAAATGTGATTGTGGTTCTGAGAGGGAGGACAGAGCGAGATTGAGATTCTTTTACCCTTTGAGTGTGTGACCCCCCAAGTGTGTGACTCCAATCTGACCTCTGACCAGTGTGTGACCCTAATCTGACCTCTGACCGGTGTGTGACCCTAATCTGACCTCTGACCAGTGTGTGACCCTAATCTGAGCCCGCTGTACCTCCCCAGTGAGTCCATCTCCTCCTGCAGCTGCGTGTTCTGCTTCTTCACGAACTCCAGCTGGGTGGCCAGACGTTCTCTCTCCTCGTGGATCTTCTCCCGAGCCGCCCGCTCTGCGTAGAAGTCTGAGGAGTACACCTCCGCCTGGACACACACACACACACACACCCACACCCACACACACGCGCACACACACGCACACACGCGTACGTATGTAAATACACTACAATGACCCTCTAATTGATCATATCGGTGCAATAATGTATTATTAATACGCACTAGCAGATACACACAGCACACATTCTGCACTATTACACACACACACACACACACACACACACACACACACACATCACTAAGTGAAACAAACGTTACTAAGTAAAACAGGATATCAGCGAGCATATTCCCCTGGTGGGTCGGTCTCCTAGCCTACGGCTGAGGAACCGTACCTGGGCCTGGAACACAGAGATGTTCTCCTAGCCTGCAGCTGAGGAACCATACCTGGGCCTGGAACACAGAGATGTTCTCCTAGCCTGCAGCTGAGGAACCATACCTGGGCCTGGAACACAGAGATGTTCTCCTAGCCTGCAGCGGAGGAACCGTACCTGGGCCTGGAACACAGAGATGTTCTCCTAGCCTGCAGTGGAGGAACCGTACCTGGGCCTGGAACTCAGAGATGTTCTCCTAGCCTGCAGCGGAGGAACCTTACCTGGGCCTGGAACACAGAGATGTTCTCCTAGCCTGCAGCTGAGGAACCGTACCTGGAACACAGAGATGTTCTCCTAGCCCGCAGCGGAGGAACCGTACCTGGGCCTGGAACACAGAGATGTTCTCCTAGCCTACGGCTGAGGAACCGTACCTGGGCCTGGAACACAGAGATGTTCTCCGAGCCTGCAGCGGAGGAACCGTACCTGGGCCTGGAACACAGAGATGGTCTCCAGCTCCTTCTCCTTCTGGTAGATCTCCTGCTTCATGTGGTCGATCTGCTGCTGCTTGACCACCAGGGCCTGCTCTGCGGAGACCAGGCGCGCCTGCAGGTCATCCAGCAGCTCCTTGGAGGCCGTCGACTGGGGGGACACCCAGGGGTCAGAGGTCAAATGGATGGATGGATGGATGGTGAAGGATTAAAGGGTAAAAAAAATCACCTCTCTCTTTTTCCTCTCCTCCTTCAGCTCTTCGTAATCCTCAAACAGCTTGGTGTAGGCGTCCTTCAGCTGGGCCAGGTTGGTTCTGGGGGGGGTTACCGACAATGACTCAGGCTGTGTGTCCAGATATAGCTACCACTGACCAGCGGAAAGTGAGGGGGGGGGTTCTGAAGAGAAGCAGGGGATTTCCTAGTGTGTGTGTGTGTGTGTGTGTGTGTGTGGTCCCACCTCTCCTCCCCGGTCTTTCTCTTCTCCAGCTGGCTCTGTTGCTCCATGCTGTCCAGCTGCAGCTTGAGTCGGTCGTTCTCACTCTGGACCACCTGCTTGTCCACCAGCTGGGCCCTCAGAGTCACCACGTCCACCACCTGGGCCCTCAGAGTCACCACGTCCTGCTCCAGGTCCCTGCATCTGGGGGGGGAGGAGAGAGAGGTTAGAGATCTCAATCTCACTCTGTGTCTCCTCATATTCCCCTCCCTCCCTCCCTCCCTCCCTCCCTCCCTCCCTCCCTCCCTCCATCTCTCCCTCTCTCTCTCCCCCCCTCTCTCTCTCTCCCTCCCTCCCTCCATCTCTCCCTCTCTCTCTGTCTGTCTCTCTCTCCCCCCCTCTCTCTCTCTCACTCTCCCTTCTCTCTCTCTCTCTGCCTCTCTTTCTCTCTCCCTCTCTCTCTGTCTCTGTCTCTCTCTCCCCCTCTCTCTCTCTCACCTGTCCTGCAGGTTCTTCTTCATGTCCTCGGCCTCGTCCAGCTTGCTCTGAGCCTGCTGCAGCTCTTTGAACAGAGTGAACATCTGGGCCTTCATGTTCTCCACCTCGGACGCTGCCTGAGACACACGCAGTCCCTCAATCAGAACATCACCACAGCATCAGGAAGCATGACAACTGATAACATTATGCAGCGCATGACTTACAGTATGCCGGGCTCACACTACAGGATATTTAAAAGATTTGAAAATAACGGCTCATCACACACTAGAGGATCTTATCGTGCCCGAGGGAGCAACGAACCACTGGTCTCGCCGTCTCACTTGTAAAGTCGGGACGTAATAATCTTAAATATCAAACATGTTTGATATTATCGACTGAAATAGGTTTCTGGTACTCGTTTTCTTAAGTGCCGGAGCTCCAACAACATTTTTGATCTGACAATCTGACAATCTATAAGACTCGCAGGGACTCAAGCGGTAGAAAACATTAGAGGTGCCGGCATCAGCTTTGGTGAGCACTGAGTCATGAGTGAATGAGTAGGCCATCTTGTGTTGAGTAGGATACCTTCTCCTTCCCAGAATCCTCCTGGTGAGTCTTCTGTTCCGTCTCCGTGCCAGCAGCGGTGGGCGGAGCCACTCTTTTGTCCTCTGGAGGGGGCGGGGTCTGTGTGGAGCAGTCCGTACCGCTCTCTCTCTCTTCCAGCTCTGTAATCCTGGACACACACACACACACACACACACACACACACACACACAGTAACTACTTGCAACGTCACATAAACAGAACCGCTCTTAAGACACTGAGAAAATGGCGTGCAGCAATGCGGCCTACCTGGCTCTGGAAGCCTGGAGCTCGATTCGCAGCCTCTCCCCTCTCTGCGTCTCCGTTCTCAGGGACTGGAGCAGCTGGCTGACCGTCAGCTCCTCAGACTCCTGCCGAGACGCGCTCATGTCGAACCTGGGGTCCTTCTCACACTCACTCACATCCTTCAACCCACACGCGCGACCATCCTGAAAACACACACACACACACACACACACACACACACACACACACACACACACACACACACACACACAATTCAGAGTTAATAAAGCCTTTTCCCAGTAGCCATTTTGAGGTGTCATCGCAGGGTGAACACGGGTGTAATGAATCACGTTAATTACGGCCCCGTTCCATTTAGGATTTAGGTGGGTCAGGGCCCTGATCTTGATCACGCTGACTCACGGGAAAGGCTGTGACACACTAAATAGAACGAGACCTTAATTCATTACCCTGCTGTGATGTCAAAATGGCCGCTGGGAAAAGGGTCTATGAAGACGGTGTGTAAGTGTGACTGTATGCGTGTGTGTGTGTGTGTGTGTGTGTGTGTGTGTGTGTGTGTGTGTGTGCGCGTGACACTCACGTCTGCAATCCTGATCTCTATGAAGGACTCCTCGGGTGACCCCTGACCTGTCTTCAGCTGGAGTTCAGAGTTCATGGCCACCAGGTCGTTCTTCTCCGCCTGCAGACGAGCCACCTGGACACGCAAGGCCTCCAGCTCTGCGTTCTGATTGGCTGGCCCGGCCTTGAGGTGACATAGACGAGGACACAGGCGACACACAGACGAGACACACGACAGCAGTCAGGACAGCGGTATATAATCTAACCAATCACAGAGAGCTGTTGGCACAGCAGTATATAATCTAACCAATCACAGAGAGCTATTGGCACAGCAGTATATAATCTAACCAATCACAGAGAGCTGTTGGCACAGCAGTATATAATCTAACCAATCACAGAGAGCAGTCGGAACAGCAGTATATAATCCAACCAATCAATTCACATTATCTCTAGCCACTGTATTTCTAACTGTTTTAAATTGATTTAGTTCTGATATGTTTTTTTACTGTCTACTTCATCTGTTGACTTGTTCTCTGTATTTTTTTTAATGTGCTTGTATTTTTATTTATTTTTGAATGTGTTTGTAATCTCGGCAGCATTGGAAATGAGGGTAAATTCAATTGTCTTTCCGAGAATAACTAAAGGCTTGAATGAATGAATGAATATCGATAATGATACCTCACACCCAATTCATCCCTGAAGCGTTGCCTTGTCAACACCTGGTCAAACCCGAGGTTCCTCCTCATTCAGCATGTTTGAATAAGGTTTAACTGACATGAAAGGTTTGAGGTATGCTAGGAGACGTTCTCACTGACCTGCCCCTCCCCCCCTGCTCCTCCCCCCTGCTCCTGCGGGAGTTTGGTGAGCGCCTCGATGCGCCCCCGCGCCTCCTCCAGCTTCCTCTCCAGGAAGTCCCTCTCCTCCCTCTGCTTCTCCTTCCAGGAGGACAGCTCCTCAAAGCGCTCCTTCATCGACATGTTGGTCCCCCTGAGCGCCTCTGCCAGGGCAACACACACACACACACACACACACGGTTAGAAAAACAACACACACACACGCACGGTTAGAAAAACAACACACACACACACACACGCACGGTTAGAAAAACAACACACACACACACACACACACACACGCACAGTTAGAAAAACAACACACACACACACACACGCAGTTAGAAAAACAACACACACACACACACACACGCACGGTTAGAAAAACAACACACACACACACGCACAGTTAGAAAAACAACACACACACACGCATGCACAGTTAGAAAAACAACACACACACACAGTTAGAAAAACAACACACACACACACACGCATGCAGTTAGAAAAACAACACACACACACACACACTGGTGGAGGACGATACACAAACACACACACACAGACATACACGCACGCACACACAGATATACAAACGCAGATGTACACACACACACACACACACACACACACACACACAAACACCACAACCACTCTCATCAACCACAGCAAGATGATGGTGATCATGACAAAAAGCTGAACCACTATTACCCTTGGCGTCCATCACCCCTCCCAGATCTACCCCTAGCCCCCCTGCCCCCCCCCTCCCCCATCACCCCTCCCAGATCTACCCCTAGCCCCCCTGCCCCCTCCCCCCACCCAGATCTCCCCCTAGCCCCCCTCCCCCATCACCCCACCCAGATCTCCCCCCCGCCCCCCCTCACCCTTCAGCTCCCGGTTCTCCTGGATGAGGATGTTCATCTCCCGGAGCGTCTCCTCCAGGGTGCCCGTCTGCCCCCCCGGGCTGCCCAGATCCACCCCCGGTCCCCGGGACACGTCCCCGTTCACCATGGGGGAACCAGAGGCCATGCTACGACACAACCTGCAGGCCAGACAGCGCGTGGGGTGGACGAGGAGGACAGGGGGGGGGAATAGGGGACAGATATCGGGCGAGGGGTAGGAGGAGAGAAGACAGGGAAGGGAAAGTTGATAGTGAACTGGGTCGTGTTGTTGTTTTGTCAAGCTGGTACGGAAGCTAATAGAGTAGAGACTCAAGAGGAGCGCAAGACAATTCTCTAAAACATCTGAGTCACTCCTGGACATTATGTGACGTCAGTGCTGAAATGGAAAGCACAAGTTGCGCTTCCATGACGTCATCAGCGACCACGGTCCGGACCCAATATCAGGGACAGGCCGCTGACAATGACTTTGTCATTTCATGTAAACACAGGCCTAATGCTTTAACAAGTTGCTCAACACATTCAGCAGTATAGGTGAGCTACCGAGTTAATTGATCACTGACTGACAGAATGATGTAGGGCTGCGACACGGTGTCATGGAAGGTATTTCGTCCCTCATGCACTTTCGTTTCTCCTGCAGGCTGTCATGCTTCGACATCTAATCAGGCCTTGCACATTTCATCATGACAATTGTAAAGTTGATAACTTAACGCACTTAACGTTACATGACAATATGATAAGGTCCACACAAGTTATTAGACATTGTTACGAACTATAGGCCTATACCCACCTGCGTAAAACAAGCACACCTCAAATTCCACTCTCAAATTCGTCTGGTTGGACTGTGAACACCTCGACCGACCTCTTCAAATGTCTTCTGCGCTTGTTGTGAGTTCACACAGCTTTTCCTTCCTTGTTCTGTACGTCACAGCGATATATTCAACGTGCGTCGAAGCAACTGCGCCAAATATCAGATCTTCACTCAAGATGATAGTATAAATGAATGGCCACTGGAGTCGCCATGCTAATCCTGATGTTTTGTATGTCAGCGAAAACGCTTCCCGTGCGCCACTGTGGGGATGCCTTTTCAGATCAGCTGACAGTGACGCCACGGCCTGTCTCTTCTCATGGGGATTTTCCCTTTCCCACTGGGCAAGGGGTAAATGGGTGGGGTATTATTTAAGTAGGTGGGGCCTTATTTGAGTAGGTTTGACCTCATCACACACAGCAGCAGTAAAATGGTAATTTAACTGCTACAAAAAACAACAACAACATCAATGTTTGACCAGAGTCACTTGAAGTGTTCAGCTCAACTGCACATGCGCATGCAATACATGGCAATTCTAATTTCTCAGTTTGGTGATTTAGTTTAGACATGCCGGCAGACTACTCTTCAGGACAGAGCACTATTTACATGAAGATGCCCAGCAGGTGGCAGTATTGTCTTGTAAACATTTATTCAAACAGACAGAATCCAATCACTGCCTGTATGAAAAGCCAATATTCCACCTATAGAACAAGATATCAGCAACTCTTTATTAGGCGTGAGGAGCAATGACCGGTTGCATCAAACAACTGGTCATCGAAGGCATTCTTTATGAGAGCAAACACGTTTGATTTAGCCTACTGAACAATGTTTTGATTTAACATTATGGTTTATTAATGGGACTATCTATAAACAGGGCATTTCAGTTCAGTTCAGCTGAAATCTTTAAATCAAGACTGACCTTTATTCTCTTTATTACAGCCTAATCTAGACATTTGGTTGTTTTACTGACTAACATCTCTGTAACATTGCTGTCTACTGGTTATAATGTGGTTATTTATTGTTTTATTTTGTTTTATTGTTTAAATTGGTTTCATCTGTTTAAAATGTTTTTACTTACTATCCCGTCAACATTTATGTTTTCTACAGTTGTTTTATTTCAAATGTGCATGATTGCTAAGTGTTTTATATCTTCCTTAAACTCTAATCAAACCGTTTGTTGTTGATTCTCCGTTCCGTGTTCTCGCTGCATTCCATTGTGGCCCTGACTATTGGTGATCAATAACACAAGAAAAGCTTTAAGCCTAGATAAAAAATCTAAGCTTTCCAGTGATTGGCTGGATAAACTTTGGTGCTGTCTGATTGGGTGAGAGGACATCAGAGGTTGGAGGCTTCGGGGAGCCTGCAGGAACATCTTTGAATGGGACCGGACCCTCAAGCATGAAACTTGTAGTTTGTATAGTGCGTATTTTTGTTTGCGCACTTGAAGGAGTAGCTGTTTGAAAGGAGCTGTCAGACCGACGT